>NC_052523.2:4823703-5125185 GCF_016746395.2 Drosophila simulans
ACTCGCAGGCCTACATACTTACATACGTACTTATGCTTATATCTAAACCAGACATATATCAACGGCTTAACAATTGGCTCAGACTTGTCGTCAGGTGGCCATTGCCGTTAAGCCTCCGCTTCTCCACCGCCGACCTCGTCGTTCTGCCCATTTCCACTTCCAATCCCGTTCATGACGCCTTGCGTGTGCCACTCCCCCTGCCACACCCGCTGCCCCCCAACCACCCATCCGCCCACTGCCCCGCCCTCCCCTACCCTCACGCATTCTGATACTTTAATTTATGGTCTCGCTCGCAGTTTATTTGTCATGCCAACATGCTGTCGCCGTAATTATACACATAACCGTAACTAGTTTTTTGTGTTTTCGGTGCAACATGCAAAACACTTTTTACGACCCTCGCAACACGAACGCACATCAAAAGCGCCATGCAAATGGTCGCTTGTTATGGCTAATAGCTCGGATCGCATTGGAACAGAACCCGTTCTGAAGACCAGTCAATAGAGGACGCAGAAACGGTTATCGGTCCACAAGACGTTGCTATTTCGGATCAAATGGATATGTAGCCGGCTAGGTAATAAGTGTATTTCGCACTTGATTCGAATGTCTTTATCTTGACGATTTTAGTTAAGAGGCTATTATAAATAAATTATGGTGCTAATTAGATTTATGAATATAGACCAATGTAAATTACTTAAATGTTTCGGTGTACTTTTTGTTAATTTGCAACTTAAAACTTTACAATTTATTACAGGTTTAAGTTGCAATAACGAGATGGTAGATTAAAGGAAACATCCAGTATTATCTGAGAATTTTGTGTTGCGATACCTATTAAATTTAATAAATTTAAATAAGATTATCTTTTTATGCCAACTCTATTTGCGACAAATGGCTTTTCGAGCCTCTCAGCTGGTAGCCAAGTGGCATTTTTCCAACTTCTCGATCCGAACGGCCATCGGCACTGAACTTTCATTTTATGGCACTCACTAAAAACAAAACCTACGAGCGCGGCCCACTGCTCTTGCTTAAAGCCGCTTATCTGGCCGGCTATATCGATAAGCATAAATTATGTGATATTGTCGTTGTCGCCCCAAACCGGCGACTACAAGCTGAAAACTGCCAACTGCCAAGTGCCAACTGCGGACTGCGGACTGAAAACGGCAAGCGGGCCAACGCCTTTTCGAAAACGGGCAGTCAACATGCAGGCGCACATAAAAACTCGCCATAATGATAACGATAATGATAACGATGCGCAGCGGTTTGTTGTTTTACAGCAAAATTATGTGTTATTAGCGCGCAGGCGCACATGCACTGCGATGAGAGATGCACTTGCTCGTCGTCCTGCTGGGCGATCGCAGTGTTATAAAGATGCCTGCTTTATCACACGGCTTTCGGGATCGGCGGGATCGAAGATCAAGCGGATCAGGGACCGTTTTAGATAGGTATAGACCCCTAATGGGGACTCCTAGTCCGCGGCAAATTAACTTGTTCCTGAGTTGCGAGTTCTGCCGCTCGTGCCGCAATCTGCGCTCCAGTCGCATGGGTACTAACGGAAATTTATCATAAATTCCAATACCTTACGACTAATGGGCGTTGATTAGCTAATTTGCCGCGCTCGTTTCATTTTCCACTCATGCCTGGCAAGTCATTTCAAATACTTAATACGGACTCGTTGGTTGCTTTTCGTCGTCAGAGCCGTTCGATCAAAACCCTCGCCAGCACATTTGCCAGCAATGCACTGAGAAAAAACTCACCATCGATCTACAGCAAATAATCAAATTAATCGTAAAGTCTGAAGAAGGTCATAGTAAGATAGTAATATTCTCGATTATATATATTTTGTTTCAAGTAATGGAGTGATAATATAAATATTACTTCATTAACCGAACAGCTTATAATTCTCAATTTATTTTTGTGAGGAGCCTAATCATCTAGCACCACCCATAAGTATTAAAGTTAATAATAATAACTTTTTTCCCAAGTGCACGACCAGTCCATCTCCTGTTTGCCGTCGGCCCGTTCGCTTTGATCTCCGCTTAGGAGCTACAAATTCATTGCTCGCCCCGAAATAATGAATGAAATCGAATCGGAGCCAAATACCGGGCTAAAACCAAATTAAATGCCGTTTTGGCTTTGTGCGTTAACAGAGTCTGGTTAGGCAACCAACAACGACGAATTAGCATAGCGTGTTGTTACTGTATCATTTTTGGCACGCATGTGCACAGGCTCTCCGTTTCCGTACTGCTCTAACTGGACGTGCTATCCCTCTCTTTCTCTCTGGGCCCAACAATGAGAAGATTAATTTATGTTATTAAGTCGGCACGGCAGCCTTTGATCTTCGCTTCTGCGAGGTGTAAGGTAGGCCAGTCAATGGCGGTGGCAATGCCGGCACCTGAAGAATCCCAAACCCCCGCCCAGAACCCAGAACCGCAGAGCCTCAGAACTACAGAACCACGAACAATCGATGCACATTGCGATCGAGATCTACCCCATCCGATCAGATCCGATCGGATTCGATCGCATCGCATCCGATCGATCGCACGACCCTGACCACAGAAACCCCAGCTACCTGCAGCGAGTTAGATTGCCCCTGGTCCTGGTCGCTGCGAAGTTGGTTCCAAGTTGAGGAAGTCATTCGGAGATTCTGGTTCCGACTCCTAATTCTCTCTGTCTCTCTCTATTTCTCTGGCTGCGCATCACTACATTAATTTGTAATTTATGACAGCTTGTCATAATATCAACGATACTGCGCTTGTAATCCTCAGTAATTTAGGTACTATTTTACAAGGTGATAGTCGAATTAGGCAACGAGTAAATAAATATATTATAATTTATTTGTACATTTTATGTTAGTTACATTTCGTAACAAGCGAGTACATTTTCCGATTATACTTTAAAATTATGTTTAATTGATAATTAATTATTTAAATAAATTTAAAATTATAGTTACTTTTATATGTCGCAGAAATGACTTCATTTATTTCTGATTTCCGAGAACTAACTTCGTTAGCACATTTCTCTGAGTGCAGCTAACTCCTCGCCGAAAGGCATTCACATTTAATCAAATTTAAAATTGATTCCCAACCTGTGGTTTTTGTTGGCGAGTCGCTCATTAATAAGCACTCGATGTGTTTTCCTCTTGTTCGCCGCCGCTTTGGTTTCGCTGAGTTGTCAAAACTATCGTACAATGTCTGTGGGGCAAGTTTAGCGGCTCGGCGATCGCGATGGTTATGGCCATGGTGATCATCATCAGCAGGGATCCATTCATCTAGTGGCTGCTTGGGGCATTGTTGGCTTTACATGCCGTTGTCAACGCTCTTTGTTGTGCCACCAATAGAGCGGCGGCGCCTTTGATCCGGCGGCCAGTTCAAAGCCCCCAACGAACTTCTAACTCAATTAGTGTGTAGTTTTTTAAACGGTTTTGATTACAGCGCATATTTCTCGCCCTTCTCGCCCTTCTTGCCCACCGTCTCCATAGACATGCTACTTATAAAGACATTAAGCCAGCAAGCCCATTCCGCGCGATGGGCTGGCCCACATTGGAGTCGTGTGTGCGAGGAGGCTGGTCCAGGAGTCGGAGCTGGGGAAGGTCACTCAATCAGGGCGCAGGATCCCATCCCATCCCATCCCGGCCTATCCATCCCGAGAGCCGCTGTCTGCCCTTTGATCGCCTTTTAATGATGATGACCATTGTTAGCTGATGTTAGCGATTGCAAGCCCAGATTTTCACTTAACATCAGCCGCCAAATACCGCCGCCCCAGATCGGGAGGGCTTAAAGAGCATGCAAACATAAAAATGATGCAGTAGGGTCCATCCACCACCGAAAGGGGTAGTGAATCTGGGCCAGAGGGGGGAAACACAGCGCCCAAATTGCAATGCTACGTAAGTTTTATTGTCTCGCACCGAACAAGCGATGCTCACACAGTGGTATAAATTGCGCTGGTCATAAAGCTGCCATCATGGGAACTCGACTCATTACTATATCGACTGACTATTAACAGTTGCAAAGTGTGTATTTCCAATAGTTCTTACAACAAATGTTTATTTTTTACCACCTTAAACAAAAGTTTTATAGTTGAACAAAGTAGGCGAGCAAACTTCATTTGGGCTTTAAAAATTATGTGACTGCAACGAATTTTTTCACATTTTAAACATCGTTACATCTTGTAAGGATTATACCGATATACCAATATTCGTGTGTTTCTATATTCAATAGTAACAGTCGTCATAAGAAAAATGATCTACGAATTTGGGGATGCATTAATTCGTAACATTTTGTGGGGCGTACTAAAAGTTACTTTCCAAAATATTATGCATATATGTTTTGTCTTTATGTCCATTAAGATTTACATTCATTGCTTTTAAATATAATGAATATAGCATTACGAATTTTTATAAGTGCCAACCAATGTGTTCTTAATTAACTCTTAAATCTCTACTATTCAGCATGCTCTTAAATTATAAATAGAATTACCTTTTAACGCCGTCTATGCAGGTACTGGTTTTTATCGATGTCTTTATGATTTTGACCCACTGTCGCTGCAACTTCATACCACTGCGCCTCGGGAGGCGTCGAAACATGGTTCTTGCAGACATCGCTTGGGATCCAGAGACTGGCTCCAAGCCCCTCCATCTGTCCCTCCGCCCTGTCACGTCCCGTCCCTCCGATCCGAGCTCCCAGTCTGCAGCTTCGTGTTCGGCCGAGTCTTACACTGACTGACTTCATTGCTCTTTACGTTACGTTAAGTTTAAGTATACGTTTGCCCACTGCCCGAGCGCCATCTCGTTTAATCTGCCTTTTAGAGGGCGGGGCCATAGTATTTTATACGTGTTGATCAAAGGGAGCCGACACTTTGTCTCGGAGCCGACGCGTTGTCCCCTCCCGCCCGTTGTCCATCCGAAGCTTTGCGTAGCGCATGCGCAACGGTCCGATCGTGAATCATGTGGCGGATGCCAAGCATGGGGATCGGGATCGGAATCGGGATTGGCATGGTCGGGTGGTTGTATGGATGATTGGATGGATGGATGGACGGGTGTCCCGCGGAGGAGTGTCGGTGTGTGGCCGGGACTCTTCTCGTCTGGCCCTACGTACATATACATTATTGAATTAAGGATGACCACGTTTTCGGCGCTTTGTTTCGCTGCGTCGGAATCGCAATTGATTTGCCAGCCATTAAAATCAATCAAATGTAATGCCGGGGGTGGTCCACTGGCAATTACAAGTGAAAGTCGCAAGTCAATAGTCAATGAAAGGTTACATCTTCAAGTGATCTTTAGTAACTAAGAACTTGGATATATCCATGCATCTTGTACTTCATGCTTAGACTCTTTACTTAATGTTTCCGTATCCATAAGTTCGATCCATTTTGATCATATGTTTCGGCACCAGCTCAATTTTGAGGCAGTGCAGAGTGAGTGAACATCGCCTGCAAACGATTTGTGGGTTTACCCTTTTATGTTTACATATATTGGAGAACGAGCCGCAGGACATCGGAAAGAAAGTGCCCCACTATCCGATCGTTCGGTGCATGTACATGTGTATGAAGAAATTAGCCATCGAAAACATCTGATTGCTGCCCCCAGGTACCGTTGACATGTTCTTCCACTCGCCAAATTGCCGGGGCGCTCAGAAATTATTGGCCATGTTAATGTTTACAAGATGTAATATCGCAATCAAAATAGCTGCGGGCCAACATGAACATGAATACTTTACGCTCTGCCGCAACGTACGAAAATTTCAATTAGGGAGAAGGGGCAGAAAAGACCCAGAGAAAGTCCTTTATGCCAACAGCTAATCAGTAATTTCAATGGCCTAAAGGTGTCACGCAGAGACCCATGAACAGAAAACTGTTCTATCCTGGTATATAAACACTCAGTGATCTTGGCCTTATGTCCGTTTTAATAGCCCACCTTCCATTCATATATTTTAACGATGTCGAACATAAAACCTCCCGTTTGATTATTACAATAATGTTTGCAAGAATCTATTAGTTTTTTCTACACCGCAAACTATAAATATTTAATACAGTCTTAAAAAGGATTTTGCTTGTTAGTGCCATTGTGAGATATCAGAATATAAGATCTATATCTGGACTGGCTGAATTTATCTATCATGCATCAGCTCCTCCTTAATAACGTCCATTTTGGGCTAAAAAGAACACTGGTTATAAACTCGGGCCTGTTGCCAGATCTCCGGGGCGGTACAAATGACAACAAAATACAAAAAGTTATGGGCGCATTACGAGCGTGTAAACAAGCGGCCAACGATGACAGTCTTCCAGTTCGAAGGAAGACCCCACCAGTCGAAAAGTCGCCAGCTCGAAAATGTGGAGAAGAAAATACCAAAATTTATAACTTTCTCGTTATGGAGACGCACCCCGCGCTCCACTTCGATTCGTAATGATAATGGGAATGGGAATCTCCGTGGCCAGCTCACTTTGTCGGCGGCTAAATTTGTCTCATCTTCTTATATTAATTTGTGTTATTGTGTCTCGGCCTTTCGTAGGCCCAGCAACAACAAAAGCAACAGCAATAATAATAATAAAAGAGCCAGCAACAAAGGTAGCCAAAAGGTATCGGGTTTTATAACCTGCTCGAACTCATCAATTTCATTGCTAACAACACGCAGACACGCCAAAGTGAGAAAAATATGCAGGGCCCGCCATCGACTTTGATCCGGTCTGAATCATCGCTGGGATCTCGGATTCCAGATACCATATACCAGATCCCGAGATTCCAAAACCCAAAGTGGGTACTCTTATTTTCATATTCGGGGAGAAGGAGAGACGCCGGCAACGTCATAAGTAAACTTCTCGTGTTGTTTCGGGGATTTCAAAAAGCCATTTAGAATAAATTAACCGGGACCTACCGCTAAAAAGATCTCTGATCCGATCGGATCACAAAGCGGCTCTCCGCAACTTCGTTTTCATATTGTGCTCCTCAGAGCCCCAAACCCCAAACCTCAAGACCCAAGCCCCAAACAGGATTAAAATTAGTTTTTGATTACGCTTTCGAGCTTCTGGACAACGCAATTTGTGGTCTGCCGCTGCTGCTGCTTCTCCTTCTCTTCTGGCCATAATTAGCGCTTTTAGCCAAACTCTTTTGCATCCGAAGGTCGCCTTTGTCCTTTGCCGGCTCGAGTTTGGAGTTTGTCATAACGCTGTGGTGGCGGCGATCTTATAAAGCTATTGGCAGGTATTTAGGCATCCCAGAGCCCTGGGAATGTGAAATTCCTTGCGGTCGTAAATCCGAAAACCCGAAAAGCCCAAGCTCCTAATTGAGTCTTCCGCTGGCAGCCCGATTTCACATTCCACATGTCATGCTTTTGGCCTGCTTTCCTCCGGCCAAATCCAGCTACCAAACCAGCCTGCCTACCTACCTACTCGCCTTTCAAAGGGTCCGCTGCGATCCGAAACATTTGAAGAGCGTGTGAACAGCAGGCACCTTGTGGCAAACAATTCGAGTGTTCCCGTACCCTGGGCATTAGCATTAGCATTAGCCTTATCCGAGCGATGCGATACGCATCTTGGTAGCACCACAATATCTCGACGCTGTGATCTCCACTGCCTTTTATTATGATGTTCGCTTTATGCGTGCATCCCCGGAGATTACCATTACCACTGCCACCACTGCTGCCACATTTTCGGCCGCTGGCTGATCTCGTCGACTGATTGATTTGGAGCTGGCTTTAATTGAATCGTTCGGACTTAATCAACATAATTGCTCCGGCACTTTGAGCCGCACTCTGGTTACAGCCTGAGCCGCAGCTCATTTTCCAAAACAATCTCGATCGATGCGAAGGAGCGGAAGAGCCGGTCGTGATCCGGCATTAACCAGCGAGCGTTTAATTAATTGCTGTTAATTTATGTGCCTCCCAGTAGCAGAGTCCAGCTAATTTGCCTAATTACCAGCCACACCATTAGCCATGCGCACCAGGAATGGACTCCAGATTGGCCGTTGATAAGGCACGCCATCTCAAATCGCGTTGCGGCAGTGCACTAAAAGAAAAATCGGTGTACTAGCAAGTTCACATTAGTATGGGGGTCTAGACTAGAATTGGCTACCTAAAGCCACTCTAGTTTCTCTTATATCTCCTATTTATATTCAAATAAACAGTGGGTTCTCCCATCGCAGTTATAATATACCATATGCGTTCCAGTGCAGTTTCTTATATAAATAAAATAATAATCATACTAGTTTAAGCATTCGTTTTGTTTAAGTTCTTGCCTTTACATACGATGCGTTATAACAAAGAATTGTCTAGACCTAAAATACTTATGTATATTTTTGTAGAATTACTATATATTTTCCCGTATTAAGTAAAGTCGTTTAAAATCAATTACCATAGAGAATGTTTCCTTTGGAAATACTTTCGCCTTCTGTAAAGTTGTAAGAACTATAATCCTTTCAAAAATGGAAATTCAGATTTGTTGTAAAATGTTTTAGAGGCATATATTTCCGGTTTATGTTAATCCTTGGAGATTTACAACCCGACTTGACTTTTGCGTAGTGTACACTCCGCCGCATTAGAAGCAGACCCAACCCACTGGCACAAGGACAATGCGTCATTTTGTTTGTGTCTCAATTAGCAACGCTACCAGAAGGCATAAGTTATGCGTACTTTCCAGACAACAGGAGCAGCTCCTTGGACCCATTGTGCTGGATGTCGCCCGGTGGTTCGGTGGTTAGGTGTCGCCGGTGACTCTCCGCCGCCTGCCACAATGATTAGTTATGCTGATGACATTGTTTGTTGGCCACGACTCTAGGTGTAGGTGTTGACCAGGTGACGGACTAGGTCGTAATTCTTTTGGCAAATACCCGTGCAGTGTAGCTCCGTCTGGGCGGCTGTAAGTGCCGCAACTGACACACGCTCTCCATGTGGGTTAAGCCATTAACCAGGCTCCGACTTGGTCCAGCCCCCCGAAGTGCAGTTTCTTAATTAATAAAGCTCAGCAAATGGCCGAAAACACACCCAGCATCGCGATCCCCAACCAGTTTTTGGCCAACAGCAGGCTAGCCACGGCCTTTAATTAGAGGCGTGGCTAGGACGTGGTATTGATGGCAAGTGGGCCACATTAAACTGGCTAATGAACAAAATTGAGCTGGCTAATGAATCGAATTCGGTTTATGCCTCTAACGGTTAGGTTTAAGAAAATGGCAAACGGTGCCCAGACTATCCGCATTCCATCTTTAATAAAATATTTTTTGTACATTCAATTTTAAGCTAACTAATCTCGCGTATCTTGTTTTAAGCAAACTTATGTTTAGGTAGTACTTGCCTTACCGGGAAAGATTTTGTTAACAGACAAATGTGTTGCCCTTAAAAATTAATTCGTAGGAAAGATGTTTTCCAAGTAAAGCATTTAATTAGTTACAAAGTACAAGAACCTACTCGTTTAGCTTACTTTTTAAAATGTTATTTAACGCATTAGCAAAAACCCAACGAAGGGCACGACTCACGCACATTTTAAGTGTCCTGAGGGCATTCCTACCATTTACCTTTAATTAACTCTTCATGTTCCTGCTCATGTTAATGGAAAACACGTTTATGTGCGCTTCCTACCGCCAAGGATCCTTTCAACCCTCGATTACTGGTGGCAAAGGGCGTTCCCCAAACAGTAGATTATCTAGCCTCACAATAAACACATCAGGATAGTGTCAAAATGGCTTTGGACCCGAATTTCGACTTTAACCGCAAGGACACCGGGGAACAAGGGAATAGGGAATAAATCAACCCCGCCATTCCTGCACATTTCAAGGACCAAATTCGGGTGTCTTAATTGTTATTTGTCGGACATGTTTAGCAACAACAGTATTGCCCGACAGGGTTTCCACTGCGCAGCTGCCATCTTCGCCCATCGTCGAACTTCCTGGGTCCTTCTGGATCCCCCAAATTCAACCCCATAAACGAACAAGGCAACAACCATTTCCGTTGATACTTTGGCTGAGCACTCACACTCATTCGCGGCGATCATTCCGCGGCGATATAAATATCGGGCATTAATAAACACTCGACCGAAAGGCGCAGAAATTGAATTGCTCGTGATAAATAAACAATTCCTAATGGGGTTGGGCTGGCTGGCATCCATTGGGTTCAACTGGGTTGAAAGCCGTTTCCGCCGAGAAATACTTTCGAAAAAAACAAAACCGACGGTAAAAACATCAATCAGCCGCCGTATTACCTTTAAACATGCCAAAAACAAATACCGGCAATCAAAATCCAAATCAAATCAAATCCCCATCGAATCGCTTAAGAAAACAACACAGGGGAAATCATTCAACGCGGCGTGGCCAATAAAACGCGATGGTATGGGTGTACACACATACATATATCGAAGAAGCTAGAGCTGTCTTTATGACCAACGATTTGTGGATGTCGGATTGTCTATTATGAATTCCATCGAATTGTGTGTTTGGAATTGCTCTAACCACGAGCATTTCAGTGATTGAATCGAAAGTGCCGGTGAGTGCGTAGAGATCGGCCGTAAATGCGACCATTAAAGCATCCTCACAATGATCTCCGGACAAAGATCTGACCTGGCTGCAAAAGCCTAGAGCCAAAAGTCCCATAAACCCCCACCGTTTTACGACCATCCGTGTGAAGCATATAAAAGTGACTGATATCTGAATAATTTACGATGCCATCACACCTTTCCGCTGCCGATATAGTTGATTTTAAAGTTGATCTTTTGCATTGCAGATCCCGCCACGTTGAACATATTTGCCACGCGCTCCAATCCCAAGAAGAAACGCAAGTCCCGCACAGCATTCACCAACCAGCAGATCTTCGAGCTGGAAAAGCGCTTCCTCTACCAAAAATACCTTTCGCCAGCGGATCGCGACGAAATCGCCGGCGGCTTGGGCCTCTCCAACGCACAGGTGAGTATGGGAATGTCTGTAGGTGCTGGTCAAGGAAGAAAATACGATTGAAAATCAGAAGGGTGGACTCCCACCTTTCAGGGGTCAAATTCAGTATTCAGGATAGAAGTTTTCCTTTTTGAAAGGCCATGGGCGGAAAAACCTAATACATACTATGTAATACTTACAGTTAAAATCACAAATGATATCCATTTCTGGATAGGAATGAAGTACATCTTATTCAGACCCACAATTTCGTAGATTCGCCTGGTAGTGCCTATTTATTTTTCAGTCAATATGTAAATATATAATATATAAAATATAGAATGGGAATTGTTTTTTCTTTGGCTGAGTAAATGGTATGTGATAGTCCAGGAACTCGACTACCACATTGCCTATACTTATTAATAAGTTGTACATATAAATCTAAAACATATCATCGTGATTTTGAAACGTATTCTCCTCTTTGTGAACCAGTAAAGTGCAACTAATAATTTCTCCTTATAACAGGTCATCACTTGGTTCCAAAATCGAAGGGCCAAACTTAAGCGTGACATGGAGGAGCTGAAGAAGGACGTGCAGTGCGAGAAAATGTCAGCGAACCAAAGCTTTTTAAAGAACGTTAATGACTTGACTATTTTAAAGACCCGACCAGTCAGCAGATCCCAATCGCTCGCACCACCACCACCCACATCACCACCAGCAACACCACCAGCACCACCACGCTCACATGCAGAGCATAGGATCGGATAGGGATATGGATAAGGATAGGGGTCGGGAGAAGGACAAGGATAAGGACAAAGAGGAGCTGCGCATGCTGAAGCTCATGACCCTGATGCGCTATTCCGATGGCAAGTTGCTCTATCAGCAGCCACCGGCATCGTATTTGCCCATTCCCCACAGGCAAAACGCTGATTAGCTTAATTTGTAAACTATTGAAAATAACGCTTTTGAATGCATCTATTTTGCCAAAAAATAAACCCGCTTAGTTTGAGAAGAAATGGCTCTTTTGGTTTAATTGATTCAAGTATTTTACACTCCTATGTATGAAATTACCACCTATAAAATACAATTCTTAAAGTTGTGCATAATAAATAATAATTCACGTGCTAAGCTTATTTTTATATTTATCTGTATATTTTCAATGTGAAGTTTTTAAGGATAAGTTTTTTTCAATTAAGCGTTTATTCCATTTGCCCTTTCTAGAAATCATTTAAATTAAATTATTCCGTCTCTGATTTTAAACATCTGGTCCACTGTAACTAAGAGAGTTAATAAGCAAACCTTAAAAATATTCTTAAAACTAATCATCATGAGATCGCCTTTGAGAACAACCATAAACCATTCAGTTCCATAATCAGTACATGTAACAACTAAACAATTTTAGCTTTATTATGTTGAATAAAATATTTTAATATATCTTGTTTTAATAAGAGTAAAAGAAATAATTAATAATCAGATATTCACAATTTCGCCAACAATTTCTATGCAAGTGTCCCGTGGAAGCTTAACTCCTGATTTGTCGAATGCCGAAAATATAATGACAGCCTTGTGACGTCCAGGACTTAGAGGCACTGCGAAATTGATTAATATCTTCAGGAGAAAGGGTTCCAGGACTAGAACTGTCTAAATAACCAAAATAAATCCATTAAAATCTCGAATTTTTTGTTTTTAGATTATCGTTACTCCTGGAGTTGTAATGCATTTGTCCTTTACTTGCTGCTTGTTGATCACATGTTCGGTCGAGAAAGGATAATAAATGGTGTTCTTATCATAGAAGTTCTTGCAGAAATCCCTATCACCTCCCTTGAAAACAGTTGGCTTCCAAGTACCTCCTTCAAATTTTTCTACGCTTACTTCAACCTGAAATATGGTTACTATCAACAACATGCAATAAGGATATTATACGGATATATGATGCTCACCGCGATGCGACTTGAAGGTTCGACATCCCATTTCATGGTTATGTTTCCAGATATATTCACGGCACCATCTGCATCTTTTTTACGGTTAAGTCGGGAAAGATCAGCCAACTTATCCACGAAAGAAAATCCTGGCTTGTCGGGGCACTCACTAAACAGCTCCTCCTTTTCAGGAATAAAAAAGTGATTCAATGCAAATGAAGGGCCTATTATTTGCAATGATAGGGATATAAGGATATGCAGCAGTGCAACTTGTTGCCGTTCCATGTTTCGCTATTTTTGGAATGCTCGTTGCAATTGATCCACTACCGCTTTAATAGAGCTGTGGCAATTATATAATCCGATATATAGGATTTGGACTATTCACGCTCATGATATGAATCTTTACAAGAACGATTTCAATTTAAAGTTGTTTGAGATTGCCATCTAGTCTATCAGCAAGCTCGCGTGTTTTTAAAAATGCCTATTTATCATTAAACAATCTATATGTTTTCTGATTCAGTTTAGATGAATTATGTAAAACATTATAGTAGCTATATTTATCATCATTTGTCATCATACGGCCAGACAGATGGACATGGCCAGATTGATTCGGGGAGTAATTACGACCAAGAACAACTCCAAAGTGTCGGAAACGCTCCCTTTTCAACGAATGTAATATACCCTATTCCACTACTAGGAACAGGTATAAACAGATGGACTATACAAGAGGGATATACCCGGTAGTCAGTTGATGTCTATGCGAGGACACTATGCAAGCAGTTCATCAACTGCTTCGGCAAGCAGCCAGAGAACTGCTTCAGAGATAGCACTCGAGCTCCACCTAGTGGTGAAGCAATTGTTTACCGATTTCTTTTAATTTGAATAGCGGCACGCAACCAGTATACCCAATATACCCAGTATATTCTGCTCTAAAAACGGGTATAAGGTATATTTCTGATAAGCTCATATATGTTTTCATCTTCAGAAAGATTAGAGTATTTTTAAAATTTACCTTTTCCGTATTTAAGATATTTGTCTTATCACATCACAAGAATGCGAATTTCTTTTAATTTATGTTTATTAACAAATTAACAAAAGTAATTTATTGTTGCAGAAAAACTAACCCTCCACCAAAACCTTTGTTGAGAAACAATAAAATCATAATCATTATAAGGCTTAAACGAATTTGCTCTGAACTTCCAACGAAATAGGGCCATGTGACTGCGATTAGGCATTTACAATGTCGCCGACAATTTCCATGCAAATGTCCCTATCACGCTTAACTCCGGCTTTGTCAATGGCAGAATATATTATAACGGCCTTGTGGCGCCCCACATTCAGAGGAACTGCGTAGCTGAATGATATTTTCAGGAGATAGGGCTTCCACACTAATATTGTCTAGAAAAAAAGGAATTAACATGTAAGTAAATGGATTGGGTTCTAGTGTATTGAGTGGTGTATAGCCTTACTCCTGGACTGGTAATGCATTTTTCCTTCACTTCCTTCTTGTTAACCACATGTTTTGGTGAATAGGAGTAATAAATGGTGTTCTTGTCGAAAAAGGTCTTGCAAAAATCCTTAACATTCCCTTTAATTATTGTTGGTATCCACTTATCTCCTTCGAACTTCAGTATGCTAACATCAACCTGAAAATTAGTTAGTTACGGAGGAAGTTTATTTATTTAAATGCATTAAAGCCTCTCACCTCGACGACATCCGATGGATCCACATCCCATATGGTTGTTGCGTTTCCTGATATATTAATTCCACCAGCACCTCGTTTGCTACTCAAGTTGGATAAATCCGCGAATGCATCCAAATAGCCCATTTCTGGCTTCTCCTCGCACTTACTGAATAAATCATCTCTAATGGGCACAAAATCGTGGCTCATTTCAAATGACCGACCAATAATTTGGAAGAAAATCAGCAACGTGCATAATACTGAAGTTTCGCACCCCATGTTTCACTTTTTTAGTATTTTGATTTTGAATCTCGCTTACCCGGGGCTTTTATAGCACTCAAGCGACGCACGTGAAATATATCCAAATGCCAATAATTATTATTTGACACGCGTATGATTTGAATCTACAGGGAAGATATGGGTTTTTCATTAATCTAGTGATCTTTAAATGTATAGGTACACTATATTAGCCATCATAATGTTTGCACGTGTCTAATTAGTAATATATAATTAAAATTGTACCTCCCATTCATTTCATCTATCTACATGTAAGCCGCTAGTATTAACATATTTTCAAATGTGTGGTTAGATAAGCATCAAATGTATTTATCCATGGCAATACCTTCATATGTCTCTGATCATTTCATTTGAAAGGCGCGCCATTTCGTACAGTATACCAGTATGCCATACAAAGTAGAACATTATTCATATTATACATTTATTTTACTGTCAATATCTTTAGCTATTTCTACACCGGCATATTCGATTGTAGTCGATAATAAGCTATATTATCGATACACATCCATTCAAATTACGCTGCGAAAATACTAAAAACGTAGCGGCGATTGGCGCGCAATTCTGTTTCAAATTGCGATGTATTAAATTAAAAATTGCAGTCATACACTGCTGCGAAAAATACTAGCTTCAATAGTTTCTTTAATAAATGCGTTTTCTCTGTAAACCATACAATTTTTAAGACTCAATTTAATGTGAATTCAATAATAGCTAAAGACCTAACCTCTAAAAGCATATAAATAAAAAGCACCACTAAAGTTTCTTTGATAGAAGTATTATTTCTCAATATTTTATGAGATCTTTATTAAAATATTTCCAGACTTTCGCTCCAAAAGTAATAAACAATTATTAAAATTGTATAATCTTGGTGACCATTCAAACATTTTTTGTGTTCACATTTTTTTTTGGAGTCAGAATAAGTAAATGAGCAGTTGGTGTGAATGAAATGAAATCTCCAACAGAAGTTACAAGACGCAAGCCACAAAAGCCGCGATAGTTTTTGAGACTTCAGGCCTGTTATCTGATGAGTACTCAGATATTTTCATCAACTTGTTCTTGATCACCTTGAAGTCATCCGCATAGATGAAGAGCGTCTCCTCCAGCCTGCCCAGAACCCACTGGAACCAGTAGTGCTCCTCTGTTCCCTCGTCAGCAAACGGAGCACTGCAAAGGATCTTCACTAAACGCTCCACAACGGTGTACAGGACGCTTTTGACTACAGGATCGCACGCACTCGGATTATCGACATCCACGACTTCAACATCATGTTGGACACGCTTCAGGTGGCGAACAGCGGAGTGAAGCAGCTCCCAAATGTACATCTTGGTGAGCTCCTTGCGCATCGATGGGCCGAAGATCCAAGTTACAATGTTAATGGGTTCAATTATGAACACCTTGACCAGCTTTTCGGCCACCACAAATTTGTAGTGATCGCTGGCGACCCACACATCAAAGACTCCGTTCAAGACCGCGATCTGCCCCTCCGAATCTCCTTCAACCAAATCCTAAAAACAAAATTGAATCGTAAATGAAATTAATGAATTTGGTACCGCAGAACCTTGATTTCTGTAAAAAACAATTTATATATTCTACTTCGGTTAGATTTTATGATATGGTTGCGTATTTTTGAATCAACAAACTCACCTTGAAGACAGATTGGTATTTCGCGAGTATCGCGAAAGTGTGGCTAAATGATTTAGATCCGAGATGAAGGCAGTTCTGGGTGAACACGTTAATCTTGAGCAGCGGACCGATTCCCTTGCTGGACTTAATAATTTTAGAGATAATTTCGGGGCTGGCTCTCGGGCCGCGCATCGCCTCCAGCAGATCCTTGGACAAAATGGCACCAAAAAGGGTTTCATCGACAAACTTGAAGTGCGGAAGTCCCGGCGGCGGAAGAAAATTGGCCAGGATATCCGGCACTACCTCTTTAATTCTTTGGTGGTACGAGAGTCTAGTTTTGGAACATAAAACAGGTATTTCATATAATTGGGAACTATTTGTTTTAAAACAGAATATTGCAAGAAATTGCAGAAAATTTAAGAAGCAAAAGCTTTTGAGTTCATTCATAAAATGTTACGCACCTGCAGCACTTCTTGAGCAATTCCCTTAGGAAAACAACCTTTGGCTGCAGATTGGTGGCACTCGGATCGATTGGCGATGGAAGACTGTGAGCCCACTTGCTCCACTGGCAGTTAAACCCGAAGTTGCTGATGTGATGCGACACCCAGTTGACCAGGCGGTCGAAGCAAGCCACGCTCATGGAGTTCAGTCGATTGTAGATGATGTCCAAGGCCTGGACCACCACCTGGGGTATCTTGTCGGGTTGGCGCTTGCACAGCTCCACCAGAAGGCATCCGTAGGTAATGGTGGTCCACTTGGCGGTGGGCAGCCGCAGCATCTCGCCCAAGATCACCTCCACAATGCAGTAATAGACCGGCAACTGGGGCTTGGAGGCGGCGTACATCAAGAGGCTATCGGCACAGATTTTTCTCTCATTATGAAAGGAGATCAGCATGTCCAGAATTTGGGCCTCCAACAGATGCCTTTCGATGCTCACCGGCGGGGGCAAATTAGGGATCTCGCCGACTGAGTCGCAGGAAAAGATGCGAAAGCATACTCGCGGCGCCGGATACCGACATCCCTCCTCATGGGCGGACAAACAATAATTCCTTAGGTGATGCACCTTGCCGTGCCTCAAGGTCTCGTCGAAGGACTTGTAAGGTCGGGGGATCAACTGGTGCTCCGGTTCGGCCCAATGGTTCTGCCTCATTCCGACCACCTGCTGCCACATCACCTCTAGGTAGTCCCTCTGATTGAAATCCCGCCACACACTCAACATGGTGCTGTGCAGAGCAGACCGCTTCTTGATGTAAATCTGGAGTGAGACCATCAGCTTTTCAAACGCCGCCTCCCCCTCCAATTCGCGCCCAATAAGGGGCATGGCGGATAGTACACAGTAGGCAAGGAAATCGCGTCGTACCTGCGGTGTGATGCCCACCAGATCGTCCGGATCCTTCAGAGCCTCGCAGTCCTTCATGAAGGCTGCGAGCAAATTCAGAATATAGGACGACGGGATCACCCGGCAGTTATACAGGTCCACCAGGCAGTGGACCACTCCACGGCACTTGTTCCAATCGCGAGTGTGCACGGACTCTCCCACCTTCTGCACCATGAACAACACGCATTCGGAGGCGAATTCAAAGTCTGCGACATTAATTAGGCCCACAAGTGTGGCATAGGCACTGGCCTGTCCGGGATAATTGCCCAAACTGATTACCAGCACGCTTATGATGTGCTCCTTCAGCTCGACTCTTACTCCTTTGGCTAAGAGATTCCCCAGGTTCAGCAGCTTCAGTTCGAGCGGAGTGCCGCACCCAAAACTAAGTTCTCTTATCAGCTGATCCACGGTCGACAACATTGTGTGGAAAGTTCTCTTCAGGCGAAATTCATCCCCGTCAGAGGAGTCCTGGCGCTTACGACGGCCCATCGTCTTGTTCTTCGTTTTGAATCAAAGGAAATTCACCAAGGAGCTAACCAAGATCGAGAGTGGCAGCGGAATTATGCGGAAAATTATTTCGAATACGGAAAAAAAGGAATTAGTCAGGAGGACTTTTCCGATTAAATAAACAATTCACATCAACCATATTCACATAATTAATTCAGAAGTTTTTCAGGAAAGTATATGTAAGTCAGATACTGATACTGATTAATAAATATGTATACAATACCGCATTGCAAAGGGTATAAAGAAGACGGAGGATGATATTCACCTTGATATTTGACTGGTTTTTAACTAGATTTAGCACTTCTTTTTCACTGTTGCCTTAATGCAATTGACTGAATTTTTCCAAAATAATTATTTTTTGTTAATACGAAATATTCGAACCAATCGGCTTGAGAACAATCGAACTAATGGCAAATTTAATCCTGTGCAAGTGACATTTCAGCAATGACATTTTTCGACGCCTGCTTAGATTAGATATTTTGTACTACATTTTTTTACCTAATATATTCAAACTAAATTAATTTAAACAATTAATTACGACAACAAATAGCCACAATTTTGACATAATGATACTTAATGGACTTAACACTTGCCACCCCTTTTTAATATTTCTTGATAATTTTATCAACAAACACAACATTAAAATTGAATCACTGCTAAAGATTACAATGTCGAGAAGTGCCAAGTTTGGAGCCACAACTCCGAGGTCAACAAACTACCGAAAAACAGCCATCCCAGCTCCAATGGAGTTCAATGAGTACTTGAGCACCCGATTGGAGTGACTCCACCCTTTCCCAGGGGCAGCAGATAGCGCTTCATCAAGGCGCAATTATGTCAAATAATTTGGCGGCCACTTCACTGCCACCACAGCCGTTCCAGGGCCCTCCATTCCGACACTTGCAAGTGGCCGCCCCCGCTGGCAATCAATTCAATTATGACTCAATTTATTCCCACAGGGACTAGAGTCACCCACCACATCCTGCTGCATCCGGAGCACACAATGCTCCGGTTATTTCTACTCGAACAACTCCGAAGAGCTGCCGATGATTAGCAAAGCACCCCCATCCGCAATCCCCTTCCCGTGCCCATCCATCCCTGCACCAGTTCCAGTTCCAGTACCAGTGCCACACATCATATCCAGCGACTGCACAAAATGCAAAGACCCAAACCCCAAGGTGGGACCACCCACATGGACGTCTGTGCTTTTATTGCTCACAAAGTAGCGTAAACAAATTGCGCTTCTAACGGCGGAGGCCGAGCAACATCCACATCCATAAAGCCAACGCCACCACACACCTGATGGCCCTGATAGATGGATGGATGGTTGGATGGATCGTTGGATGGGTGGATGGCTCATATGGTGGATGGATGGGGAGGAATAGGTATGGAAAAATTCAGTCGGGTCGAGCTGAGCTAAGGAGTTGCACTAGTTCATTAACTGCATTTCCCCCAGCACTAAATGCACTAGTCGAGTGGTGGGATACACGGACAAAAATCGTTTCTTTACTATAAACAACAAATAGAGATCGAGGCATTAATGATATTTATAACTTCCATAAGCACTGTCTGAAAATATAATAACTTAGAATAATGTTCATTAATATATAGAAAATATACACATATGCCTAAATAGCTACTACTTGGATATAGGGAAGTTATAAAAAAAAGAAAATATACAAAATATTTATTTCAATTTTATTAAGTCCGGTTCCTGTGAGAAATACGTCATCAATAATTTCTAAAAAATTCACAGGAACAGCACATCACATTTGTTAATTTTCATCGAGATCTCCTTCGCGTGTAAAAATGTTTGTTGTTGCATCGTGCTTTGCTTATTTGGAGTACGGTTTTGGGTTATTTGCGTCTGTTGTGTGGTCCGACCCTCCTGTGTTCCGACTTGGCGCTACACATCCCTTCCATCCATTTGTTTCCAAACAGTGGTCAACTAATGTGTCCCAAATGTCCCGGGGCGACAACCAAAACAAGCCACTTGTCGCAGGACCTCCGCAGCACAGCTGTCTAGACGGATGTCGAGTGGAGATCCCAATTAGGCACCTTGACCGAGCCAACTAGCCACTTGAGTGGCCGGAGCATGCGGACCACGACGGTTCCGCTCTCGGCGTTCACACATATTTCATCCTCCTGCCGACATCCTCAAGAGTGTCCTGTCTGGTCGGGAGCGACGGGCGACAAGGCGTGATTTGTAAACAATGCCACACGCATGATTACATGATCATGGAGCCACTGCATCACCACGTGGGCGGGGGAAGCTATGCTACGTAAACTGACTGGCGGCCCCGGTGGTTTCCAATTGCATATGAGCGTCGCCGCAAAGCGGATGGCCGACTCCACACTGAGGGAAACGTAGTGGGTGTGCTTTATTATAGAATTTTTTTAAAACTATAAGCTAATATTGATTTTACATAAGAATATCACAAGATGTTATTAATATATATATTCAAATACCCATGTATATGCATATGCATATATATATTTTGGTAAATTACAAACATATATATAAAAAATAGTACATATATTTATTTTTGATTTTGGGTTAGCCTTCTTTAGTGCATTACGTTTGTCGGTAAGTAATTACCATTTCATTGACTGGACCACCAATAACTAGTTTTTTCTTGTGCAGATACACAGATACACAGATCCACAGATACAACCAGAATGGCACACAGATTCAAATTCGGTACTCAGATGCAGTGAGGCAAGATGCGCACTTTTAAGCTCTTAAGTACGGACGATTCACTTTGGCCAAATGTGCGCTTTTCAATTCCATTTCTGTTTTCGATTGCCACATTGGAAATAGCCGATTTTTCAATTACCAATGGCTCGGTCGGCCGAGGACAAGTACGCGTATTATTAATGTAATAGCGGCTAATTGCGCATTCGCAGCAAAAGGCAAATTAGAACACAAGCGAAACACTTCAGGCAGCGGCTTAAAAGCTTTGATTCTGACGGAGCACTTGGCCATCCGACGCGGAATTTATGGCCGCATTTGGCCGTTGAGATCATTGCAGTGATTGCCAGCGATGGGGCATTATCCCAAGATTAGAGAATTTGCAATAACTTCATCCACTTGAGCCCCACCCCAGGCACACATGACCGAGCAAGGTTTATGGCCAGGTCGCAATCGCAGCAAGCACCCGCCAACGCCAAATTTACCGCAGAATAGTCGTTGCATTTATTTGGCCTGGCCGAGACAATAAACAAAGTATCACTGCCTGGCATGCAGCAACAAATAGAGGCAATCTAAATACGAGTAGAATGCGAATGCGGCCCGCAGAACAATAAAAACACATTGGCAAAATATGACAAAGTAAACAATAATATAAGTCCGCCGCGAATGGCTGCCAAATTGAATGATCGATCGATCGATCGATCGATTCGCTGCTGATCTCAATCTCCGATCCAATGGGAATCGCAATCAATATATTCGCACAGAAGTCCACACCGAACGTCATACCATTCTCCGAAATTCCAGTTCAAACACATCATTTGATTGCCTACAAATTGGCGCGTTGAGTTTTATGGCAACTTAACCATTTCAATTTGCATATGCTGGTGATTCGGAAAGTTTACAAGGGATGCTGCAATGAACGGCAATGAGATCGTTCCGTTTAGCACCATAATTTACCACACATTCGGCTGGCTGGCAACCGGGAAGCAAATATTTAATTTAGTCTAATGCCTCTGATTTATGCGCTGTTTCCCATCGTTCAACTTGATCACTTTGGGAAGTACAACATAAAATCGTTGAGGAAAGTTTTGAAATCAGCATACTATTATATTTATATAAATAATTTTTTTGCGGAAAACAAATAATTTAACATCTTTAACATTTGCATTCATTTAAACAAATGTTTATCGCCAGTCAAAGACCACAGTTTATGATTAAGATGTGTAAACAAACTTTGATTTTATCAAGTTCATTCGGCTGCTGCTTATCTTCAAACACAGCCTTCACCAACTGATAGGTAACTTAAATGAACTCTTATCGCAGAAGATGACATCTACCTACATAAAGAAATTTCCTGAAATAGGTTAAGCCAAAACGCCTCTCAAAAAAGGGGGACGAGCGCACCTAACTTATATTATTTTGTGACGAAATCCGTATCATTTTTTAACAAAAATGGTATTCTCAATATTTTTTATAATCGGAATGTGAAACTGTAGCGCCCCTTTTGGTTGCACCTCATTTAGATGGATTAGATGGATATTATCTTCCTCACACGCTCAGTGCTCTTCGTCACTAGATAGAATGGCGTCTACTGATATGCTATCCTTTATTGCTATAGTGACTGTAGTCTGCAACTGGAGAAAGATAAGAGAACATATAAAACCACTGGTAAGATTGCTTTCAGTTCAGTGTACCTGTGATTCCCGAGAACTTAAGAGACATCTTTTAAATCTTAATACAATGGTGTGTTTCGCTTCCAAAGATAGAGTCAACCTGAAATCTATTAAATAATTAAGCACATCGGATTAAAATCATTAACATGACATCTATTTTTAAACCACAGATTCTCTTAATGAAGTTACTATTCGTATGCCTTTTGGGCATCGGAGATGGAGCACGAATTTTGGCACCATTCTTTCTGCCTGTAAAGAGCCACTTTATGATGACGGATGCCATTATAAGGGAATTGGTGAAGCGCGGACATGAGGTCACCTTCATCACACCGCTATCATTGGCCAAGGAAAACTTGGGGCCGAACTACAGGGAAATACTTTTGCCCAAGTACGATACCTGGGCCGACAGTGAGTGAGTTTATTATATCTTGAGTTCAAATTTTATGGCCTAATTCCAC
Source organism: Drosophila simulans (assembly GCF_016746395.2). Classification (NCBI taxonomy): domain Eukaryota; kingdom Metazoa; phylum Arthropoda; class Insecta; order Diptera; family Drosophilidae; genus Drosophila; species Drosophila simulans. The sequence continues at coordinate 4,846,766 of NC_052523.2, forward strand.
AGTATCTGCGATGATGAAAACAAAATCGGCACTGGACATGATTGACATGTCAAAGCTAACACACATGCGACTGGCCCAACACATTGGCATCAAGTCAACGGACTTTGCTCTGGCCCATCCCGAAGTTCAGGAGTTGATCTACGCCAAGGATAAGAAGGGGAAATTCGATCTGCTCCTTGTGGAACAGTTCCACAATGAGGGAGCTCTAATGTTGGGTTATATTTACGAAATACCTGCAATTACCATAGCTACCTTCGCATACGCAAACTATTTCAGTCAAGTCTTCGGCTTTGTGAATCCACTGTCCTACGTTCCCAATGTTTTTTTGTCCTGTACGGATAGAATGTCCTTGTGGGAGCGATTGGAAAATGTAGTGATTAGCACGGCTGAGGATGTTGTCCGGGAAGTGTCCTACTATCCGCAACAGGATGCCGTCATCAGGAAGCATTTTAGTAGCTTACTGCCTCGGGTGCCGACGGTCAAGCAATTGGAACAGAACATCTCGGTTATTCTTTTGAATAGCTACATGCCGCTGACTTCGCCAAGACCCATGACCCAGAATATGATTTCGGTGGGTGGACTGCACATCCTGCCACCCAAGCCCCTACCAGAACATATTAAAAACTATCTGGATAACGCTGAGCACGGTGCAATTTACTTTAGTTTGGGTGAGTTTAAATAGAATATCTATGGTTATAAAAACCCTATCTAACAAATTCAGGTATTTGACCTGATTTATAATATGTACTTCTCATTTGAATCTAAGTAAAAGAAATCTCTTTCAATTTCAGGATCTCAAGTGCGCAGTGCTGACATGCCAACGGAAAAGCTTCAAATTTTCCTTGAAGTTTTCGCCAGCTTGAAGCAAAGGGTCCTCTGGAAATTCGAGGATGATCAGCTGCCCAATCTTCCGGACAACGTTAAGGTCGAAAAGTGGTTACCGCAGGCTGACATATTGACACATCCGAATGTGAAGGTTTTCATCGCCCATGGAGGACTGTTTGGAATGCAGGAGGCAGTTTACCATGCGGTCCCGGTGCTCGGAATGCCATTCTACTTCGATCAGGATATAAACATAAAGGCGGGCCAAGCAGCAGGATATGCCATTGGCTTGGACTATCGCACCATTTCGAAAGATCAGCTGAAGTCTGCGCTTCATGCGCTGTTGACAGATCCCAAATATCGAGCCAATATGATGAAAGCATCGCGAATTTTCCGGGATCGTCCACTCGGCGCTATGGACACCGCGATGTACTGGATTAATTATGTCGTAGAACATCGGGGGGCGCCACATTTGGTGGCAGCAGGAGTACATCTGCCCTGGTACCAGTTCTATCTTCTGGATGTCTCAGCAATTATACTGGCTATTAGTCTATTACCAATTTTGACCTTGTATGCTCTAAGTCGAAATATTAAATCTTTTAGAGGAATTCGAGCTCTGAAGAAAGAGGCAAAAACTGAATGAAAACTACATATGGGTTGAGTGCTATATAAAACCAAATTTTATCTTAGAAACTTATGTTATGCATAGATCAACGATTAAGAAGACCAAATAGTGTTCGCATGAAAGGTAAAAAATTGATAAAGAATAAAGCCCAAATAATGATGTATATCGAAAATTTCAAACAAAAATCAACACCATATGGAGATTTCTATAAAGTTCTTTATAAATACTTGATCTGCACTTTGTTCTTTTTACATATTTTTGCAATTATAGCCGAACACTTAAGCCGTGGCACTTGAGCTTCTACTTAAGTATTTAATGAATCCAAATTGGTTGGTTCTACTTAAGGCGCCTGAGTGCCGAGCCAAGTGTTCTTCACGAATTAAGCAAAAATGCAAAAGCCAACCGAACAAATCAATAAAGTCCACTCACCGTAGATATAATGGCATTTCAACATCATCATAATGTTTCCAGGGCTTTAGTATGATCTTACCAAATCATCAAGAACCAATAAGCTCTGAATGTCAGGTCAATTTTCTTGATTTCAAATCAATTCTGAGGTATATGCCTCTACAGATTTGAACACCAAAGTACGCACATGATGATCCCAGCAATGTTAATTTATTTTCTTTCCAATTTTAAATTTCGCATAAACAAGTTGACCCCAAAGACAGTTGCTTCCTGCAATGGCAGCGCCAACTGGAGCGCCATTTGGACACAAAAATGGGATGTTTACACGACTCCAGACCGGGAGACTGGATCTCCGGCAAAGTGCACTTGAGGACGGAGTGCGGAGACACGATTTGTGGAGCTCTAGGGCTCATTATGCATTCACGAACTGACATTGAAGTGGGTGCGACGCCCATGCTGGATGCTTCTATGGCTATAGGGTTACCAGGGCCCAGTGCCCATAGGCTGTATTATTGGTATTTGTAACACATGATTACGCTTTGCTGTAAACAAAAGCGTCGATAAACAGCCAAACACACGCACGCACTAATGATATGTTAATGCAGATGGCGCACAGGGCGTATGAGTGCTGTTTTTGAGTATGGGCAGCGGAAAGGGGTGAACCGAAGCTGTTTGTCTGTCAACGGCTTGGGCAAATAAACTTAAAATCATCCTTCGGCACTGGAATGCGCTTATGCCTATGGCTTCGCGAGTGATGAGGACAGGTTAACGAGGAAAGTCTCCAGAAGCAATGGTTAATTGACCGGCAATTTGGATGGCCACCTTTTGAATGGAGCCCAATCAAAGTTGGCCAATAGAGCTGGCGGGTTTTGGACGAAACTGAAGTCATTATACACTTTACTTGGAAAATAAAATAATAAAAGTTAAAAATACATAACCAAAAACAACATTATGTTAGTCTAGTTATGACTCATCTAAGTGACCTAATATATCTTTGGTTTTAAGAATTTAATTTTAAATGCTTTCTTATAAATTAAGCTTACCTTACTACTATATTACTTAGAACACTTTCACATTTTTCGTAGCGTTACAAACCTCGCATCTACACTAAACTACCTTTAGTAAGGTCACAAATGGCTGACCTCCCAGGCAAGCTGAAGCTTTTCGACACGCCGCAGCGTTTAAGTGTAATTTTCTTCTTATTCTATTGAAGCATGTCCTTTGCCGGCAGGATAGCTCACTAACTCACTGCAACGCACTGGGGAGCTTCTTCGCTCGGCTTCGTCTTTGCCCCAGCTCGTTAAAAATTCACTTCAGCCCTCGCTTTCACTTCGGATAAACATAATGGCCGTTCATTTGCGCCCGTCTGGGCTCTACTCTCGACCCACTCAGCACAGCCACCCAGCTGAAATTGCAAGAAAATGTTCCTTTCGAATCGAAGACGAGCGCTCAGGACAATTGCGTACGTGTGCGCCCAGGACGTCGGAGTTCAAAAGGGGGAAAATCCACCTAAAAAAGAGGAAAATGAGAAGCGAGCGAGCGAGAGAAGAAAGGCAAAAGAAAAGCGAATGTCTCAAGTTGTGCGCCATGTAATTTGCTCTCTTGCCATGTGCTTCATCAGAAAGGAAATTGAAAATTGCTGCTAATAGCTGGCGACGTTGGAGTGGGTGTGGCCGATAGGCGTTTGGGTGGCAGGACGAAGGAATTCCCCTGTATAGTGATTATGAAAAAATAAAAGATCCCAAAAAGAGGAACGAGAATAAAGAGATGGCACTAGGAAAAAGGAGGTGGAATTCATTTGAAATTGCCGAAATTGCTCAGCTTAGTGACGAAAGCTAACGAGGCGTTAAACTGCTCTTCTTCGGCAATTTGATGTTGATTTATGCATTCATTGCAGAGAACTCAATGAAGACATCCCAATTAGTTAATGCTCGGCGTAATTTAACTTATGTATTTTGCTACTCCTCAAACGAAATAAAAGAAGAGTATTTTTGACATAAATTGTTAATAATGTTATTCTAATCTAGAGAGATTACGCAAATATACCTTGTATTTCAACCTTTTTTTTTACCGGAACTCGTATGTTTTTTGTTCTGAGACTTTATTTAAATATTTCAAAGAAAGCATTGGCCATTGTTAAATTCCAGAAGCACCTACACCTCTTTTGTGACTCAGCCGATAGAAATACTGTTTACACTAAGCAATGGGCACTTAAACAGACTTTAAGCGCTTTTATGTTGTTCGAAATAAATAAAGGAAAACAAAGATTAACGACCCAGTAAGTTGCAGGTGCTCAGCCAAAAGATTCCGACCCGAAAAGTTTTCCACCCAGGAAACTGATTCGATTCATTGAAGTGTTTACCCTATGGACGACACCATTCAGCTTGTTTTCCCATCTCGATCCATCTAAACACTTTTCGATGCCAAATGCTCCGTGGAGAAAAACAGATCCCACCAGTTCACATACCAAGTGACTGTTTATCAATGGATCTTCAAGTGTTTTCCGCCTGGTAGCCTATTAGTAGCGCTCAGCCAGCTGATAAGATCCATTGGGCAATACTACCATGTTATGTATGTACTGTACACAGATCGATCACATCTCACCCACTCAGTCATGGGTCCCGGGGCCCATCTAACACACGTGAATCGACTGGCGGCCCAACCAAATGTCTATTGCGACTTTAATTGTCGGACATTACGAGTCGGCAGGTCCATTAAAAACGCTAATGAAGTTGCCCGAATGGAACTTGGACACATGTGTGTGCCCATCTCGTATCTCTTTTGCAGTCCGCAACACCACAACATTTTCATCTAAACAGCTCGCGAAACAACAAGCCATTCAACTAGTGCTAGTTGGACTCAACTCAATATTTGCCGATTTGAATGGCTGTCTATAAAACGCGATAAGTTAAAAAAGCAAAATAACAAAAAAAAAAAAGGCGACCGAGCACCAAAAACCGTTTTATGCATGCGGTGAAAATTTGAATTTTTTAGCCGAAATTGAACAATAAACAAAATCACAAAAGCCAAAACATTTATCATTCAATTTCATGCCACCATGCTCTACGGCTAAGGCAGCCGTTCTCGAAATCATTTAAATGATTTTTTATTTGAAGCCAAATAAGCAAAGGAGTGGCCACCGAAAGCGGGGTGGTTGGATCGAATCCGATTTGGATTTGGATTTGGATTGGGATGTGGATTTAGATTTAGATTTGGATTTGGCATTGCGCAAAGATTGCCTCAACAGCTGCCGGACGGAAGATTGAGTTGGAAATTGAATTTCAAATTGAAATTGAGGTGGGTGGCCATTTTGTCGGACGGACGGGCGGGCTGCCCAACAACTTGCGCAAATAGCACCATCATCAACAATTGGTGTGCGAGTATAATATCATCCGAATGCTCCGGCCTGTGGGCTGGAATTACTGGGAAATTTCTCGGGACCGCACACAGTCACCGCTCGGTTTGGTTGGCTAATGAAAGGCTGGAAAACAATTAACTATAAATTAAACGCACAATTTTCAAAACAAAATAAACACAAATAGGCCGGGGCATCATTTGTACGCTGCTTCCGAGCATTGTTTACTCAGCAATCGTCTTCCGTGGGTGTGAGTGGGTTAATCGCTCGGGAAGACAACGATTCATTTACCTAGCTCCACCGAGTCCATGCCAGTGGCAAACCCCATCGCCCGCCCGGCAGCAAAGCAATTAGGTAATGTCGCTGGCTCCCGGCTCCAATCCCTTTCGGGAACTGGGATCACATCCCCCTCTTAGGACCAGGTCCATCCTCCCATAAAACAAAGAGCACTATGCCAATAACAAAATCAGGCTGGAAATGCTTAGTTATGCGGTATCGAAATGCTCTGCAAATGAACCATTACACATTAACTATTAACTATATTTAATAAGAAGTATTACAATCCACATACACTTTTGTAATTAATTTTTTAATCTGCCTGCTTTCTGACTTTCTAGTATTATTGAAGCCAAGTATCTGACGCAAAGTATCTAGCGCAGAACAGAAACCCTAACAATTTCCATGGACTCAGCCAGCGCGTAGAGTATCGCGCTGCGGAGTTTCGAGTTTAGTTGATGAATTTGTTGTGAAGTTATTCCTACCAAGAACTGTTAGTAGCAGGGATGTTGCATAAACAAACGCGTCGGCAGAGCAACACGTGCAACAACAACAACAATAGCAGTGGCAAATCGAAGTGTCAGTCGCAGTCGAAAATCCCATCTCCTCAGCCTCCTCCTTTTATGGCACACATGTGTGCAGCAGACGATCGACCGGCCAGAGATCGAGGGACACGTCTGTGGATGGGGATCGTTTTCGGATTGGGATTGGTATTGGTATTGCGATTGGGATTGGGATTGGGACACGCAGTGGAGGGGCATGGTGAACAGGAGCATGGGAAGAGAACGCCGAAGCGCTGCGGCAAAGTGCATCGAGATGGGCCAAAACAAGAATGCAGTGCATTTTATAATAAGTGAACGGATCGGGCATTTTGTTTACACTTTAAGCTGTCCGGCCAGCGTTTTTGGCGTTTTCTTTTGAATTTCGCGTTCCGCCATTAAATGCACTCTCTGCTTAAGAATGCAGGCCTCCGCCCAATATGTTTAAACAAATAGCGAATATTGCCAATATTGTTTACCCGACGTCCTCGACGTTCCCGGTGACAGGCGACGACTAATTGCAGTTCAAAGATTGCGCATACGCCACTTGGGCCCCGACCCCGAACGCGGCCCATGACTAATTTCCATATTAATTACAAGCCAAATATCGGGCGGCCCGGTTTAAAAGGATTGCCGTCAAGTAGCTGACATCTCGTAGCACCCCGGCATGTGTGTCATAAAAAAGGTTGCATAAACAAATCCGGAGGCGGCGCAGTATAAACAAATTAGTAGCCGAGCCGCCGGACGAGCAGGACGATTTGCATTCACTCCGAGACCACATGCAGCGTATATCTTCAACCCTTCGAAATCCGAAGCGTGCTGTAAAACCGAAACTCCAAGTCAAAGAGTCCGTGAATTATGCGTGTTATTGGTTGCCGAGTGTGCGGAATGGGGCGCGTCTCGAAAAACTCACTCATAATTCAGAAAACACTCAATCTGGCTTCCCACTAGGTGCACTTTCCTAATTGCCGATGGATAATTGAAGGAATATTATACTCAGTAAAAGGTACTATTTTCTATGGCAATCATATTTTAAGCAATTTTTATTGATTCAAGTCTTTAATAGTCAAAAAAGCAATTTAAAAACACATTTTTGAACTATCCCATCCCAAGAATCCTCATAGTTAGTTTAAACACCAACGTTTTCTAAAGGTTCTAAAAGAAAATATATAATTTGCACCAGTAACTCATTATTGTTTTTAAACAGAAAATTTTAATTTCAATAAACACACAAATCTTTACCAGAAATATGAAATATGACAAGAATTTGGGAGCACAGTGGCAAAAAGATACATCCTCAAGCCGTTGTAGCTGTTATTTACCCAAGTAATTACAGCTGTCAATCGATTTTAGTGTCCCAAATTTGTCAAATGCCTGCGTGCTTTTAGTCTAAGAATGCGTCCAAGAGCAATATACGTACTTAGAGATCTCCTCATACCATTGTTTTTTCAGTTGGCAGTCACCAGACCAGCACGTTCAATGCCCCACTTTCGAAAATTTTCAGCACTTTAGAAAATATCTTGAAAAACTCCGGGGTTTATACGCTTGGCGCCGCTTGAAAAAACAATTGAAAGTTTAATTTATCCTTCTATCCTTAAATCTCAGATATTAAAAAAGATTTGTATGTATTACTATTATATTATTATATATCATATTTTTTAAAATCTTTTGTTAAACATTTTTCTTAGTGAAGAAAGGGGTTAACATGTTTAGGGTGTATTGAAAAATGTTTTGCTGGAAATCCGAGAAACATTGTTTCTAACAACATTGTTTCCTTCTGAAGTGAATGTTTAGCCATGATCAGTCGATTACAATTTCCACTGGGCACATGTCCTTTTCCGATCCTGGGCGTCAGTTGGTGATTCTATTTGTTTGTTTGTTTATAAACATCGCCTGGTCGGCCGGCCGTTAGAATTGTCGCCGCCGGGCACTTGAGGCATGTCCTTGTGTCGTCAGCCACCAACTGTGCTGCTAAGGACATGTCTATGTACCCAATTCCGATCCTAATTCCGATCCCAAACCCGTTCCCACTCCTCCTCCTCCTCCTCCTCCCACCCGCGACGATCTTGTGCAAAAGCGCCCGGGAAACATCGTATGTAAGTCAGTGGTTTGTGGGTCACAGACGTCCGGCCCGACCCTTCTGACACATTGAAGCACTTCTATGTCGTCATTGAGTGGGCTCGTCATAGTCGGTCATCATCAGCGGCTTTCGGCTTTCGCAAGGCTCCGGCCACACGCATTCCACTTCAGCGGATCCCATTCCGAGGCCCTCATCTGCCAGATCGCTGTCATTCTGAAGGGTCTGAGGAGCCTCTCGCCTTCCCGCCCGCTGATGCGAATTGAGGTCATGTGGTATCAATTTATGTAACAATCGTTTAGTGGCTAAGCGCCTTTTGATGCATTCTTTTTAGAAAGCAGATCTCTTTCAGAGCATTTTAAAATCATTTTAAAATCTAGCAATGAGTTCCCACCTCTATTTATATGGATACTTAGTGGCTTCTTTCCTTTTGCCAACATCTTCCATTTAAGGTTTATAAAATAATTGTAAATTCTTTTGGGAATAAGGAAATACCAAACTAATCTCTCACTATATAATAAAGTGACTTTTGATGAAGAATAGTAATCTGTTAAGCTTATTTGGCTCTTAAATAGTAAAGAGAATAGCAAAAAGCCGCTATATCTCGTTGAAATATATGAATATGGATTTCTATAAAAATCTCAATACAAGTTTAAGGCAAAAAAAAAAACAAATAAATCACTTTAAGCCTGTGATCTTCTTCCAGGATAAGTTGATTATTGTTTTCCAAACTGCATTGTTTTAACTGCATGAAGCGAAGTAATTTTAGTAAAGCAGTCGGTTTCAAAATGTTCAGTGAAGAAAAGAAAATTCAGAGCACACCAAGTTTCTTTTAATCCATAATTTTATTTAGCTCTCGGGTAGATACGACTAAAACTTAATGCTACTAAAGCTATGGGACATCTATTGGTTACACATAGAGGCTAAAACACAATTTCTACGGCTATCACAAAAACGTAACCCCAGTTCTACTCCGAGACATGGTCACTCCCAACCTAGTCGATCTCCACATTCTCGTCAACATCCTCCGCCGCCGAGTGAACGCTCTCCGCTCCGCTCTCGACGCTCATCATCTGGCCATTGGGGCTCGGACACGGCGTTCGCTGAGGACGCACTGCACCCGGGATGGGGATGGGAACTGGCGATGAGGACGCCGATGATGCAGTCACAAAGCTGGTGCTCTGAGTGGGTGGTGGTATGGGTTGCGGCACCTTGTGTTGCGGGTAGAAGTACGGGAATGGCATCTGCATCTGTGGCAGCGGAAGACCGCCGTAGGCCAGCTGCAGCTGATGGCGATAGATGTTGATCAGGGCGGGATCGAGGCCGTGTCCAGCGCCGGGAGCAGCCATGTGGGCGTAGGTGGTGCTGCCATCCTCACGCACCAAGACCTGGACAGGAACCCTCTTGCTGGCACCCAAAAGGGCAGCCTCGTGCTGCTGGATCTGCTTGCGCTTGGTCTTGTAGCGGCGGTTTTGGAACCAGATCTTCACCTGTGTCTCCGTCAGGCGCAGGCTTTTGGCCATCTCGCTGCGTTCCGGACCGGACAGGTAGCGCTGTTGGGCAAAGCGGCGCTCCAGCTCGAAGACCTGGGCGTGGCTGAAGGCGGCACGCGACCGCTTCTTGCGGCTCAATCCACTGCCGTCGTGGGAGAGCGGCGACTCCGAGGGGGAACTGCTCAATGGCGGCGGTGAGTCGCAGTCTGTAAAGGGAAAATTGCGCAAAGTTAGCATACATCCTATACAAAAGGCCAATGAATAAGTAGCGTTCTTTTCAAAGTCCATTAGAGCCTGAATGGCGTTAATTCCGAGCAGGTTACTTACCGGAATCGTTGCTGGTGCAGCGTCTCATGTCCAAAGGAGCGGCGAGGGTGGATCCGAAATATGCCAATTTGCGCTGCATGTAGTCCGCGGCACTGGAGTTCGATGTGCCCGTTGCCTGGTGATGGTGGTTATTGTTGTCCATCGCCGCCGCATAATACTGCAGATAGTGGTTGGGTTGCCTGGCACTCGGCTGGATCTCCTTGGGTTGGCCCAGCTTGTAGAGGCCGAGATCTCGGCAGCAGAGCTGCGGCGACTTGGAGGCCGATCTCTCGCGATCGGAGGAGGGCTTCAGCTTTTCCGGTTCCGGTTCGGAGTCCACGCTGGACATGCGACGTGTTTCCGGATTGCTGCGCGTTAGGATATCGTTGATGGAGAAGGGCGTGGTGAGCGATTTGCTCAGACCCGCCATCGCAGCACTGACACCCGCGCTTTCCATATTCAGCATTTTTCGAATTTTCTGAATATTTCGGATATATATAGGTATTATCTTTGGCCTTCCGACACTTGTTCACTACGGATTTCTCTTGATTTTCCGATCTTCACGACTCGAGGGCTGCGCAGCGAATGTGCTTCAACCGGACGCTCCGGGCTGTCTTTAAATAGTGGCCGAGATCCCCGGCGAGAATCACTCGGTCTCACGGAGTGGAAATGTGCGCCGTACTCAAGTGGCTCGTCGGCATCCGTGGGGGTGGAAACTGGCATTCGACTCCTGCCATTGGTGGATCCGAAACCTAGCTGGAGAGCCTTTGAGTTTCCTCTCAAGTGCGTAAACAAAGTCGGTCGTAAATGGCTACGGTTGATTCCACGTACTTGTATGGTGCGCCTTTTCTCGCGGGGAGTGCATGCATCCTGTTTATTGTTTATAGCCCGCTAACTGCTCCTCCGTATTTTTTCTTCCACATTTTGGGTACAGTCCTCCAAATGGGATTACGTACTATACCCACTCCCATCTCAACCCATTGTTTAAACGAACGATTTGTTTAGAATTTAAATCATTCGGAAACAATCATCCGTAAACTCCAACCTTTTAGTGTAAGTAGGTTAGTTGGGTCATGGGATTGTTTGGAATCGTACGCCAAAAACTAAACAATACTTTAATGGGTCTAACGAATATTATTTCTTCGTAGCTGCCTACTTTAAATCGAGCATTCGGTTTTAGGGAACTACATAATATAATCAACTTAAATAGCATATTCCCGTATGCCACTTGCTTACATTATGAATTTTTATTACGCTATTATAATAATAATATTAATAGCTATCTATATCTTAACATTCTATAAATTATTTTAATGGACCAAACATTATTACGATTCCTTAATAAATCCATCCAGTATTTCGAAAAGTGAGCAAAATATTGGAAGTATTTACCTAGCAGCTTTTATTACTGGTTAAATTAATAAAAAAAAATCCTTAAAAACATTACTTCCAAAAGCAGATTGTTATATAGTTTTAAAATAAATACAAATTTGAGGATTCATTTTAAAAGTTTATTATAATTTTGTATACAGGTTGTAATATGTATTAAGTAAGCAAATGAAACTAAAATAATAATGCCTCTGCATCAATATAACTAAATCAAGCTTGAGAACATATAAATCCTTAGACTGAGATTTTTACGATAATATCGCAACGAATTAAGAAACTATAGTTCACATTAAACGCAACTGGTTAAGTAGTTAACCTGGACAAATATTCCTGAGATCACTCAAAGAGTACTCAAGGAAAGTTCCTCTCATTGGTTGGCATGGAGCCCAAAGAGCGCTGATTGGATGCCCGGAGGCTGTGGCAACATGGCTGCCCACTCGGACGGAAAGGCACTCAAGCGATTCACTCGAATCGAGTGGCATGTGGGATGCTGGGATGTTCGGATGCTGGGAACAAATCCGAGCGCAACGAACACGCGTTCTCATCGCATCGCCGCTGGGGTGGCTTTTGTGCCTTTTGATTCCGGATCTCGCTGCGATTCCTGCTCTCCACTGCACTTCACACCTTCGGGCTATAATCTTTTTATTGCCAATTCAGTGGCTCTTGATGCCGCGGGCGCCGCAAAGTCAAGCCAACAATGGAAGGCCAGCGCGAAAGTGAAGGAAGTGAGCGGGGTGAGTGGGCGGGGGTTCCGTGTTTTGCGGTCAGATTTGAGTAACCAATTCAGGACCAAGTGCGGTGTGCGATTGGAATGGATCGGGGCAGGAACTGCTACTCGTTATACCATTTCGCCTGAATGGGTTTCGATAATACTCGAGTAATTAGTATATAATGATGCTTGTGGCAGGCGCACGCGCCCAAAGGACGCGACTCTCCGCTCGTGTTGTCGCTAATTTTGTTAGCTTCTTTTGCTGATGCGATTACCCTCGAATGGAGCAGGTATTCAATTACATAAAAGTGGAGGGGGCCGATAAAATCCATCCCTCCCCTATGATGAATTGGCATTTTCAATTAAATTCGACAGTTTCTTGTTTGATTTCCGAATGCCCATCGCCCAGAAGTCTTGCAGGCTTGTTGTCCTTGTGGTATTGAGTTTTATTTAATGGTTTATCAAAAGCCACTTCAAATGTTTGCCTTTCCCTGCTTTTCATTACCATTCATGGATCTGGCTGGAAACCTGATCTCCTTGTGCCACTTTAATGTTGAATGGGGACAAGTGCTTTTCATCGTCAAGTTTTCATTGCTTTTGTCTCTCACAAACTAGAAAAAATTTAAATTCAAAAGTACGGCTGGCCATTCCGTTCTTGAAAATAATATCAATATTAGTATATTATTATAAAATAACATGTATTTTTTACAAAAATTATGTATTAAAATAAAATACGTGATAAAAGTTAATTAGTTAATATTTGTGAGCCAACAGGATCCTTCAACAGGATCCCAGTGCATAGGACTTCCACCCTTGCCAGCTCACTTCCAGATATTGAAATTGAGCTTATAAGACCAATACAACGTATTTGGCAGGATTCACTGAATTTTGAGTGAGTAAAAACTAAGAGCTGGATGGGTCCAAAAAGCAATGAATAAATTTAATAAGTCAGTTGGCTTAAAACAGGACCTACTTCTTTATTATTACGATTTTGATAATATCGCCAATTTTGTCGTCAACAATAATGCACAAAATAGAACTACGCTAAAGTAGTAATATGGAACACTGTATACTAGTTCTCCTTATCCAGACACAATTAAATGTCTTATTGCTTAATTTCACTTAAACAAATTATATTACTTTTTATCGCTGTGAAAACGGCAGTTATGCTCAGTGTGACCAGAGGAGATGAAAAACATAGGTATTTTACACAACATTTCCTCTACATCTGTTCAACAGAGCCTTGTACACGTCTACACTTTCAGCGGTTTTAGTCTTTGCTTAGGTCGGAGACTTTAATGGAGACTATTTACGGAAAATTTCAAAATTCCAGTTTAATATTTTTGAATATATTGGGTCAAATGCCAAAGATTACAGAGCTGCATTGAATATTAAAGTATTAATGCAGAAACTTAGCAGTGGAAATCTTATCCAGCAGATGAACGAAAATATAATTAAATTTAAATACTAGTAATTACTTAGCAGCTTTGCCAAAGCTAAATTAGCAAAGGTTGGCATATAAAACAAAAATTGTTTTTGGTTTTCGATTTAAGATTTTTCCCAGTACTCCGCGCCCCAAACAAGGACACCAACCCAGGATCTAAGAAGTGGCGAAAGTGGTCTATATCGTTAATAGTAGCAACCTTAATTAATTACGTTATGGCTTCATATCAAAAATTGATAAGAATCGCTAGCCGCTACAATGTGGCGATAACCATCCTATTGTCCAACAGTCGCTAGAGCTATATATGTAATATATAATATAATATCTAGAAAAATGGGTTTTCATTTAAAATAAAGGATTTGATAAAGATATTTTATACTTTAATATATATAAAGCAAACACTGTCTTTTTCTTACTTCTCATCGAATATAGTCATATGCTCTTATTCTACGGGTGTACATAAAGTCAAACGCGAATATATCTGTGGACATTTTTCTATTGATATTGATTGGGAATCTAAATTGTTTAACTGTTTGCATCGGTGCCTTAGATTGTTTACAGAAATCAAAAGTAGAATAGGATGCTGAATTACCGGCGGAAGGCTCTCGATTTTCATTGCCAAGAGGCATCTTTCAGTGGAGCGAATTGAACGAATTGACGGCGACATCAACGCCATTGGATTATTGGCTTATTTGGATTTAATTTTCTGAGTGCCAGTTTCCACACGCCATAAATCAAGCGCTCCAAACTGCCGCCGCTCGGATTCCGAATGCAATTACTCAATTAATTTGAATATAATTGTCACAATTTTCCACTTGAAACCGCACAAAGCCATAAACCGATGGAAATAAAGCAGAGACACCCAGAACTTGGGCGCGTCGGCGGAGCAAATGTAAAACGAGATCGCAATTTTATGCGCACATCAAATAAAAATGTACACAGCGACTCGATGGATTTTCCGATAAAATGTCAAAGGCTTTTATGAAGCGACTGTGCCGGAGTCACTCCGCCATCCACTTGACAGCATGGATCTGGATCTGGATCTGTGGCAGTGACAGCAAGAGTGAAAGGCGAAAAGGCTAAGTAAAAAGACGCGGAACGTGAAGGGTCGGCTACAAGATACCCCTGAATGAACCTGTTACAATTACGTGGAACTAACCATATTGATTTACAAAAATAAAGAAGGAAACCATTATATTCTGAAATTTATCCCATTATATTTATACTCTTTAAGGTGGTATATTGATTTTAGTCAGAAACTTGAAATGCAGATGCCAAAGTTTCAATCCAGGTAATCTAAGTCGTGTATCATATATATAGCTAGAATAAGAGTAATCGAGAAAAACATTTGAATAAAATGTATCTTCTAGTTTTTATACTTTCTAGTTCTTTAATGTTATTAAAATACATAAAATAATTATATCACTAATATACTATATAATATAAAATACTAATTTAAATTTAAAGGAAGAATATATTTAAAAATTAACTTTGTGTTTAAGAATTATATATTCAAAAAAGTAAGAATAATAAAGAAGTAACACTATCGCCTTATAATTCACAGCTTCCGGGATTGCATAAATATTTAGTATGAGCTCAGGATATAATTACGCAATTGATCTGGCGGCATTATTCAAAGACAGCGGAAAATGGGAAACTGTATTGGACCCAAAACCACCGATTGAGCTGCTGCCATTGTAGCGTTTTCATACTGTTTATTTATTGTTGTTAATAAATCTTAATTTGCTTACCTTACGCCTGCTTTGGCGGCCTGACATTGAGGAAATGCCAACGAGAGTAGTGAAAGCAATCGGGAGAAAGGGGAAAGTGCGTAATGGGGCTGTGTGGTGAAGGGGGTGGGAGTCCCGCAGCTGCGACAGCGGCTCTTGAACCTTTGATCCTCTAACGGTACATGAATTAAACGGCGCTCCAGGGCGAACTCTATCCTGGCTTATCGCCAACTCCCCGATCCTTCGTGTGATATATGGGAATGACAAATTCTCCACTTGAGAGCTGCGCCGGTCTAGACTCTAGACCGGGGTCCCAGATCCTCGACGAAGGGGCAAACGTCGCCGCAACATTGCCGCCGACATTGAAAGACGAGACCGTAATTGTTTATGGGTCGCATATTCATATTCCGCCTACGCGACGGGGCGTGGCTGGTCAGTGTGGTCCATTAGGTCATGTTTAGTGCCACTTGACATGCATTATTCTCCGCCTGCGAGGGCGTTTTGTTGGCAACTCCACGGACTCCTCCTTTGGAAAACTGGAAGCTGAGAGGAATGGCAATCTTTAGGAGGAGGCTTATCGCAAGTCTAAGAATTTTTCTTGCAAATGTAATATAGAAATGTTTTGGCTTAAGGATAAGGATTTCCAAAACAAGTAATACTTATTAATAGCACATTTATTCGGTACGTATAAATATTCTAAGAGCCTGACAAACATAGTCGATTGTCAGATACCCTCTAATGTCAAATCAACTCGGCAAGTAATAATGAAATTAAACGCATATGGTTGGTAATAAATTGTCAGTTAATTTTCCGAGTCAAAGGATCAAAAATGCAAGAGTGATATATTTTCAATGCATTCGAAGGTTGCCAAGATGTTTTAACCATTATGCAATGTAAAGGTTTATGGTTGATTAGTATAGTTATAGTTTCAAATCATTTTTAATATCATTTACAAAGTTCCCTCACATAACTATATGATTTCTCACACTGGAAGCCAACTTAAATTAATTATATTCAGTGCGTGCAGTTGAGCTAATCCGTGATCCCAGTGATTGACACTTAACCCAAGTAAACAGAATCGGAGTCGGAATATCCATCCGACGGCTGACCCCAGAAGCTCCGGCTGTCAGAAATGAGGAAACTCAACCGAAAGTGTGATCAGCTGCACTTGTTGGTCTGTGGCTGCAACCCCCCGTTCACCCGATGACCCCTGGCATGTGTTTGTGGAGTAATTGATATGCCACTGCCACAACACCACCGACACCACTGATCCACCACCAGACTCAAGCCCCCAATGAAATATTAGCCTTTGCCCGATGGCTGTCATAAAATGCCGAGGAGGAACGGTTTTCTGTGCCCTGCACTTCGTATCTGAACGAGAGTATCTGTATCTGGGGAGGCAGGGAAACGTTTTACAGTTGCATTGATGCCACTTAAACGTTTCATAAATGCAACCTTTGTAATGTCTGCCGCCAACGCACTTCCCCTTTCCCCCTCCCCGGGAATCCCTGCGAAAAGCAGAAAAGGGAAAACATTTCCATTTCCAATAAAGCGGAAATTGTGGTGTTTTCATTCGCCTTCGAATTCGTTTTTCATAAAACTGATCGCTCGCTCCGATAAAATTGATTTATGCGGCGATCGGCGGCAATTATACGCAGATGCGGTGCCTAATGGATCGGTGGCCGATCGAAAGCTGTTCATGAAGATATAAATACGAGTGCGCCAGAGCAAGGAGTCATGGGATTCCGTGGTGTAAGTTTATACGACAGGCCAAGCAAAAATTCCGATTGATCTTCAGCTGAAATGGGATGTACTGTATTGAGTCTGCAAGATACAAAAGGATGCGAATCAAAAACCTTTCAATATTTACTTCTTATAATTGATGAAATTAGTCCCTGATAAAAATCTATCTCTATTTATAAGGATAGAAGATCACTTTTTACATCCATACATAAAACTAATTTTTGAAAGTTTCCCAACAAGTTCCAAAAATCAAACCCATGTTCACTGCATACAGAAATCCATAAGAATAGAATATATTGTCTGAACTGGTTGGTCTTAAGCTTTATTTATTGTCCAATATATACATAAAACAAAGAACTAGAGCTATGAGGCGTTTTCCTTACACTACAACATATATTCTGCTTGAAACTGCAATAAATTAGAGACTCGAATCCTTCGTCCTGCGAGATGCCCACTACATGTGCTGCATCTGTTGCTGCTGTGCATGATGCTGCTGCTGCTGCGACTGCTGCATGGTTGGGGGCCACATCACGTGGTTGGGAATCGGCGGGGGCAGAGAAGTGGGTGAGTCCAGGGGCTCGGACTTCAACTTCAGGTGCTTGGCGATGCCCTCGCAGTCGATATCGCCACGTTTCGATTTGTAGCGGCGATTCTGGAACCAAATCTTCACCTGGGTGGCCGACAGGTTGAGCTTCTGGGCGATTATCTCGCGCTCCGCACCCGTCAGATACTTTTTCAGCCGAAAGCGACACTCCAGCTCCAGGACCTGTGCCTGGGAAAAGAGCACGCGAGGCTTTCGCTTCATCCGGGGCTTGGTCGAACCACTGTTGCTCCCGGGGTTGCTGTTCCCACTGACGCTGTTTTTTCGCAGCTCGGAACGCGAGGAGGTCACCTGGCTGTTATCCTCTGAAAGATGAAAAATATCGAGAATATAGTAGAATATAATAGTTAGAAATAGTTTAGGCACTAGTTTAGGATAATATTCAAACGATGTTTTACCATAACTAGTTCGCCCTTAAATCATCTTTCAATCCTTAAACACTTTGATGTTTAATTTAATTAAATATTTAATTTTAATTTTTAATTTTGTAATAAAAATTTTTTTACTTGGCGTTAATTTGAATGAAATGGGAACTATCTTTGAACTTTAAAAAATGTTAAGTTTTAAAAGAGGTGAACAACGAATTTGTTTTATTAGCTCATTATCCTCATTTTTAATATCCGAAGACACCCCTCCTATGTATGTATTCCGAAATACATTATTAACATCCATACACTTTCCTAGATCCACTTCTCCATTAAACAAGTTTGCGTTGAAGATACTCACTTTTTTTGGCGCCCTCATCTGCACCGTAGATGCTTCTTAGGGAGGACGAGTTGCTAGCTGTCTCCATGAGGCGCTGCGACAGAGGATTGACGCACAGCTTCTGCGTCGGAGCTTGCAGGCTGTCCACCTCAGCGGAGCTGTTGAGGTCCAGGGTGGGCGAGGGCGTGACGTAGGGCGTGGGTATGTACTCGCTCTTGATGCCCACCGCCGAGGGCGTGGCTCCGCCGTACACCTCACCAGATCCGGCGTAGTTGTAGTTGTAGGTGGCGGGGGTCTGGTAGGCCGTGGCAGAGGCGCCGGCGTAGAACTGTGAGGCGGACATATTGTAGGCCGAGGCGGAGTGCTGGAAACTCTGATGGGGATGTCCGTGATGGTGCTGGAACATGTGGGCGGGCATACCGTAGTCCTGGTATCCGCCGTATAGCTGGTGCGGCGGGGGTGGCAAGAGCGGCGATAGGGACGACGATGTGGTGGTGCCATCGTCCAAGTGCTGGTGATGCAGTTGCTGCTGCGGAATCGGCAGCTCGGATTGCTGATGCTGCTGGTGGTTGAGGTACTGGTGGGGATGCTGGTACTCACCGGCGCCGAAGAGCGCCGAGGCAGTCGCCGCGCTGCGGGAAAGCAGGAAAATGGAAAAGCGCAAGGTTAGAAACGGGGCAACACACAGTCTCGTATATGGCCGCCATATGTTGCATCACGGAGGACACAGCCCGGGGAGCCGGGCCGAGGACTTTTTGCCCACTTCCTGCTGGCGCGACAGGATCCATGGTGACATCATTTCATGGCTCATCAGGCAATTAAGGACGCCCCTGTGCGGCGGTCCACACATGCGAATCACACATGTTGACCAGCCCAGAAAGGATCGGGCGGACAAGCGATCGCCGTGACTCCCGACTGCCTGCCTCGGACGTTGTTGTTCTTATTGTTAACACTGTGTCTCCTCGTCTTTGTCTTCGGCCTCTTGTACAAATAACGATGATTTGTCAAAGCCTCGAGCTCAACGCTCAACGCTCGACGCTCTGCGATCCCAGATCCTATTTGCAATTCATGCTTTCTATGTGTTTTCATAGGATTTCTTCTGCTACGTCTCGGCGGAAGGTTATCAAAATATTATCTTTCGTTGGAAAATTGGTAGAAATTAATTTTCCTATGGAGCCCTATTAAATAAAAATAAATAAAAGCGAGCGGGACGGGGAAGGGCGCTGTCTTCGAGAAGAAGTCACTGACAGGTAGAAGTGGCGGAAACGTCCATGTATGCCAGTTGATAGCTAAAAATGGCTCAACTAACAGTTGGTCAGTGGTTTTAAACTCTCTGAACTGCACAGATACCTTCTTAAATCCTTTCTAAATCCTTGCAATTTAGCCAGTTATCCGGTATAAAAAATATATATCATATATGTGCAGTGATTCGATTAAGTTGAATTTGCTTTTGGTAATATATAGACCGAAGTACCTATTGGTATTGGTCCACTCCGCAGTGACACATGATTTTGGTTGCTTTTGACCCTTTATGTATAATCGATTCAAAACTTCCAAGCTTACCCATCGATATGCCCGTAGGAACCTTCGTAGGCCTCCGTTTGGTTGACCATGTTCAGGATATCCTTGACCGAAAACGGAGTGGTGTTCAGGGCATCCGCGTTCGTCAGGCTGCCCGGACTGGGGGACTGAGTGTAGTGATCGTAGTAGCCACCCGATTGAGCCTGCTGCTGGTGGTGCTGCAACATCCTCGCAGTGCGATCACTTGGCCACTTGAGAAGCACTTCGATTTAAATAAGTCCAACAATTTGCCAAATCGCACTTGAACTTGCGACACTTGAACTGGAATCTTGCTAGTCGGGTAATCAAGCAAACACTCCACGCAACCGTTAGCGCAACCGTAAGTGAGTCGAAGCCCGTAATCGGCAATCCGTAGTCCGTAACCCGTAAGCCGAAAAGCGCTGTTCCGATGCGCACTCGACCGTGTCTGCAATTTGTCAGCTCGATTTTGGTACTGAACGCGTACTCCTTTCACCCCAGACCGCCTCATGCCGCTGTGTTTTTGGTTGTGTGTGAGCGAACAGAGCATACGGGCAAAATGGCCGCCCCGGAGCCAATCACAGCACAGCATCGGAATGCGAGTGCGGCATCTCGCTCTTCGGTTGCTCTTCTGCACTAGAGATGTGTGAGGTTGTCATAGGTTTATAACGAGGTTTATAAAATATGTATCCAAATATAGAAACTAAATTACGTTAATAAATCGGTAATTGATATCCCAAGTGTAAATATAATAGCTTAAGAATATATATGGTATTAAAAATATATTGTTAGTTCTGCGCATCACTAAATCCAAACATGTATGCTTGTATGCATGTATGAAAGTATCTTTGCACAATCGCACACATTGTACCTGACTATCAGATTCAACAACTGACTCCTCCAACTGCTCCCCGTTGTTATTAGTTGTTTGTTCGCAGCCACTTTATGCAGATTTTGTGTCGCTACTTGAGCTTAAGTATCCGTATTTATTATCGTAAAGTCCTTAAGTTTTATAGTCCCCATGTATTTACGTTTGTCCGCTCGTCTTGTGTATAAAACGGTTGTCAAGTGGCGCTCAAGTGCAGATTTTCGCACACTTGATTTTAAGAGTGTACTAAGCTAACAAATAACAGAATCGTAAGGAATATGTTTATTTAAACGTTACGCTCTAATATGTTATTGTTTGATTCACTTAAAACTGTTATAAATTAATAAGTATGAAAAACATGTATGTATATGTGAAGTAATCTCTCTTCCAACTAAACAGATCAGCATTTTTAATAACATCTCGCCTTTATGGGATGAATAACTTAATTTTAAAACTCATTTTGATTTTAACTGACTTTTCATATTTCGAATATGTACAATAGGTTTTTTATATTTCAACATTTAACATTTGGCATTGCACACAAACGTGTTCACATATGTATGCAAATAAGTGCGTATGAACATATTTTGTGTGGTATGTTAAAGCAATTTTTAACGAATATTTGCATTCTCTTAGATTCCTATTAAGTCACATTTTTTTGCAAAAAATTGTGTGCCCTTGTTCAGGCGGTCCACGTAGTGACGATGCGCTCCATAAGAGTATGTACAAATTTTAAGAAAAATTAGCTTATAAACTTATTTAAAATGAATTCCACAAGTCCCAGTTTAAAAAAGAGGAGAATTTAAATCTGTTTATCTGATGACTTTTATTCTAGTTGTGTTTTCGCATTTCGTGGAGTAGTTTGTTTATTTTTCAATAGTAAATAAAGTTTGATATAAGTATTGTTAAAAATAGGCAGGATTATGAAATAGTATAACCATTGTGATCAAAAGAATTAAAACATCCCTATTAGTTATTCGTTACGCCTTTTCAACATATTTCGAAATTATTTATTAAAGCGTCCGAACTGAATAAATGTTAGTTATCTAATGTAATTAATGGCGTATCTTCTGTCTGTAGAAGGTGCGATCGTTACTAGTTTTTAAACTCGATCATTTCTATTTTTGTTTTGGTATATTTCAAATAAATGTAACATTAAGATACACGGTTCGCAACAAAGCTATGTTTTAAATAGGAAAACATTAAAATCGTTTACATACTTAGGCCGTTATTATCTTGGTCTGCCACCTACCACTTTTTCTCACACACCGGCAAAATAAAATCCTACAGCATATGTAAACTATTTATTAATATGGTACAAGTTTTCAAAAAGTTATGAATTTAATTATGTGATTTTTCAAAAAATATCAAATCACATCAACTATCAATATTCATAAAAGTATTTCGATATAAATATTTTAAGCCATCGATATATTGTCACTTTTTGTTTTGCCATCGCCAGCAATCTCGTCGCCTGGTAACACTTCTAATTTTCACGGCAAAGGAAACGGACGCGTTTTCTGTGTCGTCCGCGAGAGCAAAAAACTCTGGCTTTAGTTAGTTATTTTATTGGAAAAATATTTAAGCAAGAGGTGAGTAATGGCGCTCCAAGTAAATATACACAGTAGGTTGCGGTCATAAAGTGATATAAATGTAATTTACACAGACGCACACACACACACAGACAGACGCGTGAAAATTTCCCAGTTTTTTTTTGGCTGCGGTGCATTCTTTTTTGTGTGTGCCTTTGCCATTTTTCGGCACTCGCTTCTGGCTGCTGTAAACAATGTTTTAGTTAGTTGCAGTATTGAGTATTAAACGCGCATTGCACTTTTTCGCCTGCAGCCAACAAACGCATAGATACAGAAAAGTATTGATTTTCGTCCAAGATGGCGGACGACGAGCAATTCAGCTTGTGCTGGAACAACTTCAACACGAATTTGTCGGCCGGCTTCCACGAGTCGCTATGCCGTGGCGACCTGGTGGACGTCTCGCTTGCCGCCGAGGGCCAAATAGTGAAGGCCCACCGATTGGTGTTATCCGTCTGCTCGCCCTTCTTCCGCAAGATGTTCACTCAGATGCCGTCGAACACCCATGCTATCGGTGAGTTTACCCCTCAGCTCAGATCTGTAGCTCTACGTGATTTTTGACCTTATACTCTCTTCGCCTATCTTGCAGTATTCCTGAACAACGTCAGCCACTCGGCGCTGAAGGACCTCATCCAGTTCATGTACTGCGGCGAGGTCAACGTGAAGCAGGACGCCCTGCCCGCGTTTATTAGTACCGCGGAATCGCTGCAAATCAAGGGGCTAACGGATGTGAGTATATGTATACATTTGTGTGCGTGATATACTGGTATATCGAATCGAGCAACAACAACGCAACCAGCGCATCGCCTTTCGCGCTCAATACATACACACGCTATGGCTGGCGTCTGTATAAGAGCGCGTGGTTTGACTGTACCGAGAAATTTCTCGCAAACGAAATGCCAAAAGGCACGCGTGCCAGAGAGAGACAACTGCAGGGGCTATGCGCGCAGCGTTTGTCTTGCTCTGGCTCGCAAGACAGCGGCAAGTTGGAGTGGTTGTTTTTGTCTCGCAGCGAATTCGATGCCAAAGTATAAACATTAATTTGTGCACTATTGCAACTTAAATCTTTTAAATTGGGAAATATAACTTAATGTTTTCGACTAAAGTGAACGTATTTGCAACTCTATTTCCTAATCAATTTTAGTGCAGCTGTACTAAAAGAAACAGGCTTGAGAACTAAAATATGTATTAATTTGCCAATTCAATAATTAGAAAATATTTAAAAGAAAGCATTCTTTACTAATTGATGACTAGATTTCTTATTACTTCGCAAATTCCATTCAATCGGAATATTTCTTTTCAACGTATACAATTGTTTTGAAATCGTCAGTTTTATAAAATCCAGATACTTTTTAAAGTTTATTAAGTTTTGACCATTGTTCATTTGTAATGAGGTGCTAGAACATACAAAATATCTTTTCACTTATTCCTAAAATATATGTTATTAATTAAAAAACAAATTTTTTTCTTCAGAACGATCCTGCGCCTCAGCCGCCGCAGGAATCCAGCCCGCCGCCAGCAGCACCTCATGTACAACAACAGCAAATACCGGCTCAGCGAGTGCAGCGCCAGCAGCCGCGCGCCTCCGCCCGCTATAAGATCGAGACCGTGGACGACGGCCTGGGCGACGAGAAACAGGGCACCACCCAGATCGTCATCCAGACCACGGCCGCACCCCAAGCCACCATTGTACAACAGCCGCAGCAGGCGGCGCAGCAGATCCAATCGCAGCAGCTGCAGACGGGAACCACGACGACGGCGACGCTGGTGTCGACAAACAAACGCTCTGCCCAGCGCTCCTCCCTGACCCCCGCCTCCTCGAGCGCCGGCGTGAAGCGCTCCAAGACAAGCACCTCCGCTAATGTTATGGACCCTCTCGACTCGACCACTGAAACTGGAACCACGACAACCGCCCAACTTGTGCCGCAACAGATCACCGTGCAGACCTCCGTGGTCTCTGCGGCAGAAGCAAAACTCCACCAGCAATCGCCGCAGCAGGTTCGTCAGGAGGAAGCCGAGTACATTGATCTCCCCATGGAATTGCCCACGAAATCTGAACCTGACTACTCTGAGGACCATGGCGACGCTGCCGGCGATGCCGAGGGAACCTATGTGGAGGACGATACTTACGGAGACATGCGCTACGACGACAGCTACTTCACGGAAAACGAGGATGCTGGCAACCAAACTGCGGCAAATACGAGCGGTGGCGGAGTGACTGCGACCACTTCCAAGGCGGTGGTCAAGCAACAGTCCCAGAACTACAGTGAATCATCGTTTGTCGACACCAGCGGGGATCAGGGCAACACAGAGGCTCAAGGTTGGTTGAATTCCAAAGCATACATGGCCAGAGGCCAATAGGTATAAGCAGTATTTAAAGGACATTAACCGCTTGCGAAATGCAAACACGTTTAAAACGATTCCTCCCTTAAAGATCACATATGTATTCTAAACTTGAACACATTCCAAGTCGCAAGCGGATCATGTCCTTTTAGAGTCCGGCAAAGTGTGCTTAAATTTGTTTTAAACAAACTTAAGCTGTACTTCGCTGGCAATTAGTTAATGAATAGTTTACGGGCCTGTGTTCTATTTCGAAGCGACAAAGAGCACTAGGCAGATCTGCTGTCCGATGCATATTTGTTAAATGCTGGACGCAGATCACGCGGTTTTACACTTATTCAGTTAAAAGGTGAGTAGAGTGATGAAATTTGAAGAAGCTGCTACTACGGATATCCGATGTCAACGTGGAGCCGAACCCGTGAAGAGCTGCAACTACTCAAGGTAATACCCCGGCACTCTTGAAACCACCTATCCATATATTTTTCCAACATTTCCAGGCATTTGTAATTGTTTATTTGACTAAGCAAAGCGAGTAATTGGAGTTGGCGATCTTACATGATCAGGGGGTTATTATTTGGGCAAGCGCACTTCTGTTTAAATAATGATCCTCTGATGATGCTAAGTCTACTGGGGTTTGTTGTTGTTTATGTTTTCAAACTCGTATTTAAAGATGTTGTCTGGATTTGTTCAAGCAACGTAAAAGCTTGCTGATGCAAATCCAGCAACGGCATTGATTGCCGAGTCTTAGAAGGTTATATTTATAATACAATACAACGTTGTGTTATAGTAAAAGGTTCCTTTCTTAATCTGAATCGATTCAAATTGGTTAGTGGACAAAAAAAAGACGATATTCAGTATATGTACATGTAGGGAGACTTTCTATAAACGTTATCATCGAAGAGGAATTTATTTGTTCGTCCAAAGTAGATTCAGTTCCATTTGAGTGTTTTTTTTTTTTTCTTTTTTGGTATGGGACATTTTTGCGTGTTTATTTTGTTTCGAATTGTTCTTTTGAGCCACATTTCATTTGATATTCTTTCAGTGTAATACATATAATAAATTTAGGAATACGCGTTGAATGTTATTTGATATTTTACGGATGTCGCGGTAACCTGAAACCCCAAAAAAAAAAAAAAAATGCACATTTGGTTAGTGTATTTAAGGAAATTTCGAGATTTTAGATTACCGTTTTAATCGTGCGTTTTTTGTAATTCATATTTTGTGTGCCTAGTCTGGTTATTTATACATCGATCATATTTATGGATTATCCACAGAATACGTTTTTTTTTTGTATTAAACGAAATTTAATTTAATTGACTAGCGTACTAGTACCCTTCTTAGGCAACTTAATCTAATCGGTATCAATTTAAACGATTCTTAATATCTAAGTAATTTACAAAGATCATATTAAAGAAATTGATATTTAGGCAGTAATATTTAGAGTAAGACTTAATTAGTTCCGGTCAGCCAACGTTCTATTTGTTAATGTGTGAAAAAATAAAGAATTTAAATTTTATTAAATGCAGAGTTGCCATTTCGTGGAGTTTGAGGGCGGTGTTGCCACTCCTGGAAACCCTAATTGAATATGCACCCCTGGACCTTCGGTAATGTGGCAACGCCGTGCAGATTCATAAAAAAATGCAAGCCAATTTGTTTTGTTATTTTATTGCATCCGAATTACACGGCCTATTTGTTCACAATTAATTATTTTCAGCTTGTGACGGTGTGCGTGGTGTATTAATTTAGTATTTAAAGTGATGGGGCTGGTAACGAGGGCAACGCCTCCGTGTGTCCACCCTTTTGATAATCTGTGATAGTGCTCATTTGAAAGCCAAGAGATGCAAATGCTACCGTAAGTTGAAAAATGCAACCCCGCCGCATTTTGGTAAGTATTATATTAGCCAACCCAAGGGTCCTCCGGTTCACTGTGAGCGAATAAACTGCTTAAAGCCAAAGTCTAAACTAAACGTTGTTTTATTTCGCCGATCCTAACTTAGCGCTTAAGCCATATGTGTACATATATTCACTAGAATAGCAACTAGATCATTTAAAGACTGTCATTTATATTATGCCCACTAAATCAACTTACCCGCCTTCTTATCGCCCCTATGCTTTCGGTTTCCCTCCACTCTCGCAGATACGGAGATCAGTTTCATTCGCAGCCAGAAGAAGAACGCCCAGCTGGTGTTCCGCAACTACATCTACAACAAGAAGCTCACCCAGGCCAATGGACAGACGACCTGGCGCTGTGCGGATGTGCTCAAGTTGCGCTGCAAGGCAGTGGTCATCACCCGCGACGGACACTTCATCGACGCGCGGCGTCAGCACAATCATGAGTCCCACGCCTCGAGGATTGGCCAGCGACAACTGTATAAGGTGGAGCAGGAGCTGGAGGAGTACATAGAGATATGCACGTCGAACCCGAAAATATCACAGTATCTGGGCAGCAGCAACATCATTGTGACCGCTAAGGACGGCAAGGACTGCAAGTTGTTCCTGCCCGCTGCCGAGGCTACCGAGATTGAGATGCAGGCCCTTGTGGACGCCGCTGAGGAGGAGTTGTATGAGGAGGAGCGGCATGCAGAGGAGCGGGTCCGGGATCGGCAACGGGTTGGCAGGTGGCGGACAGAGGAGGCCAAGCATCGATCCCTGCTGAAGAGGGAAGGGAGTGACTCCTAGGAGTTATCAGCTAGCACCTAAGCTAATTATTTATCTCGAACCACGGAAGAAGTCGATTTCACTTGGGAGTTTTTAACCAATCTACAGTCAATCAGTTGGAAAGTCTTTGTAAAGATAAGAAAGCCATAGCTGGTATTATTTTGGCTTATTTTGAAAACCAAATGCTTTCCAGCTCTGTAATAGATAATACATATTTATATGTTATACCACAATTCCACAAGGCTCAAGGCCATTTTGCCCAATGAAATCGACCCAACCACTCGATAGTAGATTTTAAGCAACTTGTCTGAGTTCTGTAAACGTATTTCATACTTAGCTCCTAATAAACTAAGACCAAAACAAAAGATGGAGCTCATTGTGGACTGGGTAACCCCATTGTTATTAACCAAATATCTTAAGTTTAGACAACTGAACTAACGATAAAAACGTCTTCTTTTCAGATGACGAGCTGGTTTTCATAGAGAGCCCCTGGTCGACGCCGTGCCTGGTGTTGAATGGCTACATGTACAACTGCCACAGTCGCAAGAGCAACAAACAGTATTGGCGCTGCCACAACTACTCCAAAAAGGTGCATGAAATGCGCTGTCGATCTCGCTGCGTCCTGGAGAACGGTCGCCTCAAGAGTGTGACGGGCGGACTCCATAACCACCAGCCGCACACGGAGAAGATAGACAAGATCATTCAGCGGAACAAAATGGCAGCGATCGGCACGGGAAGAAAGCTCTCCAGGATGCACAGCTTCACACAGCTGCAGCTTCAGGAGCAGAAGCAGGATTTCATCGATGAACACCAGTTGACTAGCGATGCAGCCACATTGCAGCTGACAGATCAAGAACTGATGCACGCCTCCATGATGCTCATGCACGAATAGATTGGCTATCCAACTGGTCTTGGCAGTGCAATGTAGTTACTAAGTAACAGCTATTAAAAGTACATATCCAGGAGGTGGACTATGTACACTTATTTTCGGTATTTTCATCCTAGTTACCCGAATTTGCATTTTGAAGTGTCGAAAGCGAATGAATCCGAGTTTAATTTGAAGTATAATGAATAAGATTGTGAATATAGCTGTAAGACCCCTGATTTCGATTAACCAATGAAGGTTTTTTAAGTTCTGTATGCTTTTCAAATCCAGTTGCTCCATTCCCTTGACGGCTATGTGATCATGTGAAATAAAGATCTGAACTCATGAAAGTAACCGAGCTTCGTTCTGGTCAATTAGGATGCGAGGTATCGAAGAGTAGGCGTAGTGTCTGTCTCCATTGACTAATTGAATCCTTTTCTTTCAGTTCTCACCTACGACGATAGAGGAAAACTAGTCCACGAGGGATTCACTTTCAGCTGTTACTCCAGGAATCCTGGAAAATGTCTGGCCTTCTGGCGCTGCTCCATGTACAAAAAGTTGCACTGCACTTCGGCGCTGACCACCCACATCAAGTCAATAAAATCAATCCGAGGATTTCACAATCACAAGCCGCCAGAACGACTAAAAACATTTGTTCCCAGAGTGCTCGATTGCCCACCTTGTCCTCCTAAAGAGGATTATTAAATCTTAAGAACTGAAGATCTATAAAATTAGTTTGATACTTTCTTCTAATCTTAAACTTAAATGTGACATTTGAATACCGTTTGCAAGACTGACGTTCAATTGGAAAAACATACGGTTTAAATATTAAAGTTTAATGCATAAATGAACAAAACAGTGTACAAATTATCAATCATTTATTAAATGAAATAAGCAAACGATAGTTTATTTAAACTATTTAATGGTACATTTTTATTCTAATACCCTTTAAATTCATAAGAAAATCATTACATTTTTACTCCTCTTAAATTACAGGTTTGATTTTTAAAGCTGCACGACAAATAGCACCGATTCAAAAAGTGCGGCAGGTGCGGGATGACAAATTTTTAGGCACAATCATAAAACTGGAGCCCGCTGGAAGGCTGAACCTGAAGAACCCGGACAACATCATTCGCACCTCGTCCAACGAGCACAACTTTGTGTATGTGGGATTGCCTCGCATGAAGGGAAAGTGCGTGAACTGCCTCAAAAAGAACAGGACGGGCCTGAGGAGGATCAACACGCTGTGCAACACATGTCCTGGAAGCAACTGGATGTGCGAGCCCTGCTTCGAGGAACTCCACTCTTGTGTGAAGTGAGGAATTGATGATATCGACTGAGTCAAGGTGAAAGTTCAAATTCAAAGACACAAGTTAAAAAATAAAAATAAAATGTCGTAACCTCTCGAAAAATTTAACTTCATTTCCTATTTTACAGTATGCACTTTATGTAAGAGAACTTAAGCATGAAAAATAAAGTGTTTCATTAGCACACTTTTTTGGCCCTCATTATGTTGAACTTGTTTTTTAAAGTCTGTCCATGTAAGTATATTTTGTTCCTTGCAGATTTGGAGATAGGAAATATTGTTTGCCAATCTAAGTATCTATCAAACTTTGAGCTTGGTCAATGGAAGGAAATATGGCTACATCCATTAGACAGATGACCCCTAACACATTTGTTTAGGATTGGGTTGGTGATAGCAAATTGGTTGGGGTTGTCTCACTTTTTTTTCAATATATAGTTTCAAAGTCAAGCTGTTTTAGAGGAGGCTTCAAGTGTTTAGTAAACTATCGAAATGGCATAGTAGGGGAAGTTGGCTATAGTCACATTACACTCTTAGTTACATTTTGGATCCCGTCCTTTGGCTGACTCTACCCCGATCCTTCTTCTGTGGCGGAAAACCGTGGTTGTGGGACGCATACAGTACCTCCAGGTAGTTGTTTTTGGTGGTACGGATGCGAGCACGGCACTTGGTGGTGGAACGCGTGGCACAGATCCACTTGGTGCCGCGGCCATTCTCCATGAACTTGACGTAGCTATGACCGCAGTAGTTGAGTTTGACCGACTCGCGCTGACCCTTGGTGAAGAAGAACTGGGTGGATTCACCTTAAAAGAGAATAGATATGTGACCCGGTGCGTTAGTAAATCGGTGATATTTGCTTAAAGGAGGATCTCAAGTGGATTGTGGAGAAAGTTCGAAGGTTCTACAACAATTCAATTGCACTGTTTGGGGCTTACGTTTATTAAATGTACACATAATAAATTGTTTATAAGCTGAAACATAATTGCTAGCTTGTCCGCCTTCTAAATCGCAGTTTTGTATTAATAATTATGGGAGTAAGCTAAGTTAATTTTGTTTGAACAAAGGTATAACAGAAGGAACAGATTCTATTCTAAACAACTCCAAAATATCAAAGGAAATCATGACGTATTTATCAAATTATACAAATGGGGAAGGAAACCTTGGAATATGTTTCGTTACGCTTAATAAAAAGAGCTTTAAAAATATGTTCTTAAATAATAATAAAAATGTTATTTATTGGCTAGTGGTTGTGTTTAGCCTTTTTAAATTCATCAAAACTGTTCGGCTTTTGGTTTTCGACGTGGCAAGTTCAAAAATGAAAACTCAAAGCATGAGTTTTGATAAAGAAGGAATCTGAATCTGCGATCTTTCGTCAGAAAATAAAAAGCAATCTTCACTTCCGACGGCTGACCACTCGCGTGGCGCCCGTGACATCCGCTACGATTTCTTCGTATTTCAGGTGCATCCCCAGCTCGCTGACATCGATTGTAGCTGGGGATTCGTCGTCCAGTATTGCTCCAGCAATTGCATCGCTGGTCAGCTGAATTTCTTGTTGCTGCTGGGTTAGCTGTTGATGCTGCGGATGCCTGGGTGTTGTGGCAACCACCTTGGCAATCGTCTCCACCGGCGGCACGCGGCGCACTCGCTTCTTTCGCCGCACGATCTCCTCGTGCGTGTGGAATCGGTTAAGCGGACAGACAACGTCGTTGATGGTGAAGACGCGGGAGCGACACTTTTGGTTCCACCATTGATTGCAGCGCCAGAAGCGCTTCTCCTCCCCCGAAGACAGTTTCAGGGTCTTCTCGAAGATGAATGGCTGTCCGCCGTAGATCAGTTGCATTCGTCCCCGGGATGTTGCCGAGTAGATCGCCACGCTGCTTTCTGTGGATGGAGAAAGGAACACATTGTGATTAGTAAATGGTCAATTGCTGGGCTATTTGCTAGAGTAGAGATTCAGAGTCGGTTCAAGTCATTTTGCCAAGACATGGCTCTTTAATATATCTTTCTTCTTAAAATATAGTTATTCTGATTAGAGGCGACGCTTCTTTGGAGGATGATTGTGCTCCGGCTGGGTCAAATATACTTTGTAGCTACCGTTCTCGAGCCTCTTGGCCGAAAACCGAGCCTTGCACGCAGGCCTTCCATTGCGACGGCTTCGACAGTGCCAGTAAGTTGTGGCATCATGCTCGTTGGTCTTCGAGTAGGCATACTTTTTAAACATAAGCTTTATGGTCTTCCGTTGACTTCTGATGACGCGAATGTTCGGGATAAAGTCCATCTGTTTGCCGTCCGAATCAAATATGGCCTCAACTGGGAGATGACGCAATGTTGAAAGATTTCCTGTAAAAGAAACAGTTTAGAATTAAAAACTGAATCCGTCGTAGTGAACAAATCAAATTTAAAAGAACTTAAGAAAATGTGCTAATTATAAATAAATTTAAATTAAATGAAGTAATTACTTCAATATCATTGAATAGATGTATTTGAACATTTTTTAATACTTTTCAAATCTAAAATTCTCTCTAGAAAACAATCCTTTAGTTTTGATATGTGATTAGAGCTGGCACATTAGGTTCAAAACTATCTTTTGGCATTGAAACCCATGCACAAACTTATCAAACTGTTCACCAAAACATTATTCTTATTAAAGATCAGGCTTATCCTAACCAGTGATCAGTCGGTGGGCGTGCTTTACTTGATCTACATTTTAATCGATCGAGTGTTAACGCAGAGTGGATTCCTCTCGAGGCACAGTTTCTGGTCAACCACGCTAATGTCTGTTTTCTGCGTGGTGTACATTGTGGGATGTGTGTGCAGGTTGCTGGTCACGTGTATAATATCCCCTCCACCGGTGATGCGAGTAACCAGGCGGGCCCGGCACTTGGCCTTATGGTACATTGAGCACTTCCAGTCTCGACTTTTTTGTCCCTCCCTCAGCTTTTCATTGGGTGTGTAGGTGTTTCCCTCGTGGTAAACGAGATCGGTTCCTCGGTTGGAGCGCACATACTGCGCTAACTTCGAGTTATCTGCAAAAGATTGGCGAATCTAGTTAGATCACGGTCAGGTCTTTCAATTTATAGATGAGGATGTAAGAGTATTATGGTTTTTCGTTGGTAGTGAAAAGCAGTTAAACATTTTAAACGGAAACAGCATGTTTATTCCTCTAGACAGCTCGGTACCTGCTACTTCTTAGAGATACGTCCGCTCACAGCATCCGTACGGGTGTGATTATGGCGGTCGTGCCTCATCCGCACTCTGTTCGTGTCCGTATTCAGAATGGCCCGGGCCCGGCAGTTGCTGCGAAAGTTGGCGCACTTCAGATAGGTGCGACGCAGTTGTGTAGTACCGATAACGAAGCGGTAGCCATCGATTATCGTAACTCCGTTCCGTCGGCAAACACAACGGTGGCGAAAATCTGTTAGAAGATTTTCATAGTAAGTCATAAGTCGTTTGGAATTTACTACAGCTTAAAACTAGCATTAGTTTATGGGAAACGTGCTGATGAGTATTAGTAAAGTAATTCGGATATGTGGAAGCCCAAAACCAAATGAACAGTGATTCCATTTCACCAAAATGTTACAATTAGACGAAACATTTATATTTAAACTATTTAGTGTGACTAACAATTGCCAAGCCTGCATGCTTTGCATCCTGAAACATTGTTACTTGGAGTTGCGATCGCCGGGACGCTTTCGACAGCGCTTGTGGGGCTTAAAGGCATCCGCCGGATGATTGTGGCGTCGGTGGCTCAGCTTGATGCCGTTGCCACTCTCCGGATTTGTGACGCACCTCGCCGGGCAGCGGAGCACGCTGTTGCTGTTCTTGGAACACACCCAGTTGATGCTGTTTCGGTACTTGCGTTCCACGGAGTACATGTGCCCCTGGAAGATGAGGTTCTTCCCACCGCGGCGATTGGGCACCAGATGGTAGCATGCTGCAAGAATTGGAATAGATTAGTCAGAAGGCCTCCTGAGTTGCGTAAGGACACTACAGAATCAACAACGACAGGAGAGGCGGAAGATATAAACTGGTTCAACGTAAACACCTTTATTAGACTAATGAGATGGCACAGGTAGTTCGTAACTTAGGGATGATTGTGGAGCCCGCTCAGTGCCGAGATCCGATTGGACTTGGTCACCACGCGGGCGGAGCACTTGATGTACTTGCAGCGCAGCTTGACGCACTCCCAGTAGCAGACATCCTTGATTCGGCGATTGAGGGTAAAGGGCTTCCCATCGATGGTCAGCAGGTTGTTACCCCTGTTGCTTCTGGTGAAGCTCACCTCCAGGTGGTCAAAACTCTTCTTGCGGGAGCCACCGGGCGTCTTCTTTCTCCTTGCCACCAGGAGAGGCAGGTGCAACTTGAAGTCATCCTCCTTTTCTGCAAGACACAAGTTGGAGTGGGAGGAAGGTGTGTTGATTAGAACGCTCTGACTGATTGATTGCCCAAGAGGATCCGCCAAGTAATATATGCCTGCTTCACTGTAGTTTCTATACTTTATTAACATTGCGCGCATGGCGTCGCTTTGCAATTTCGTTTTAACATTTGTACACATTTGCTTGAAATCCCAGGCGTCGTTGGCATTTATGCATCTTCATTACTCGCCATCGGGCTCCCTTCTTTGGGAGGCGGCCCTTTTTTCCACAGCTAGGACTCCACCAACACTATTCACTTTTCGGGGCCATTACAAATCTTAATTTCACCTTTTGTTTAGTAATTTAGCAACAATTTTCGGAAATCACTTCGTTTTTTCACAACTGTGGGCGACATTTTTACAGGGTTGCCAGACCAAGCGCTTGCACCCAGGGCTGCAATGTTCGGGAGTACAGTAGCTACAGGTATGCGCAAAACTATTGAAAAATTATAGACCGTCTTGAAACCGGTAAATCGACTTCATTTTACTAACACGGAATGAGCTGTTTGATTGACATATTTATTGGTACCAATACCAATATTCATATTTTGCTATAATTTAGTAATATGTTTACTTGAGTTTAGTAATATTAAGGAAGGTATGTCATTTTCATAATTAAAATAACTTTAATTCAAACAACGTAGCCATTTGCTCGCCCTTTTACCGAGGACTCGCTGTGTATCGAGTGCAGCCCTGGCATGGTTGCTGCCATTTCCTTGTCTTCTGTGACTCGCGTGGACTTACTTCAATAAATAATTTGTGTTTTAATATGTGAAATTGGACAACGAGTGTGATAAATAATGGGAAAACTGTTTTGACGCGAGAATTGCGCTAAAAGTGTAGGCGTAAGCTTCCTAATTGAAATGAAATAAAGACTCCGTAAAAGAGAAAACCACAATATCCGTGTTTTATTTTGTTTATGTTTTCCCTTGACCTCCTAGGCTAAAGTGTTTTAATCGTTTTTGCCACCATGTGCCGTTCCAGATGGCCCGAGCAAGGACACTGCCATCCCGAAGCCCGCGGAGCTTCCAAGGAAACCAGCAACTGATAGCGTTCAGAAGTCCCCTAGAGATGCTGACGCTATCCCCTTGTTCGATGGCAGCCGGGTCTTTGTGTCCAAGGTGGCTCT
Organism: Drosophila simulans; assembly: GCF_016746395.2. Taxonomy (NCBI): domain Eukaryota; kingdom Metazoa; phylum Arthropoda; class Insecta; order Diptera; family Drosophilidae; genus Drosophila; species Drosophila simulans. The sequence goes on from NC_052523.2 coordinate 4,881,693, forward strand.
GGCCAAGGCGTATATTCCCATGCCGATGATATATACGTGCCGTGTGATGGATCTGGTGATTGGTAAAGACAAGCTGGTGCGCATAGCCCAGCACGAGGAGACTACGGACAAGGACCTGTTCCAGGACATCATAAGTACATAAAGGAGCTGCGCCCGTTGCACGAATTGTCGTTCTAACCTGTGTTGTCTCCCATCTTTGCAGCCCATGTGTGTAAAGTGTTTGCCCTGCGCGGCAACCAGCTGACCCCTTCCGCAGTACAGGAGTTCATTGACCACAAGCTGTCTACGCTTAAGCTTATGGCTATCAAGGAGGGAAAATAGTTTAAATTGATTGTTGCATTCGTAAACCGAAATAAATGCCTGTACTAGAACTCCCCTTTAAACCTCTTGTGCACTAGTTAGTGGTCTCACCTGGATCTCCCAAAATAACCTCAACTAATGTCTGTAAAAACACATCTACCTCCCTTTCCAGGTGTCATCCAGTCGCTGAAGGCGCTCTTCGAGGGCAAAACCACCGGCGCCAGCATCCAGTACACCACGACGCAGCGAGGCAGGGTGATGCTGGTCTACGAGGGCTATCGGTATGTCGTGAATCGCCAGAGCCTGAAGAACGTCTTCTGGCGGTGCTCACGCTACGTGAAACACAGCTGCCGGGCCACCTTGGTGACCTCCAAAGTACAGGAGGTCACCCTGCGCATCGCTGGCACTCCGCACACCCACGCTCCGGAGGTCAGCTCGATGGATCTCACGACTGACCTGCTGGACGAATTTCCGGAGCTGCAGTAGGCTCCGGAGGACCAGCAGTTAATATAATATACTCATAGATTTCAGCTCTACCTTAACATAAATAAATTAAATTAAATGTGCACATAATACGTAGTTATGAGTGTTCTCGTTCTGTACCTACTATATAGTTGTTAAGCCTTCTTAAATCCCAACTAATCTGTTAATGTTTTCATTTTGCAGTCAAGATCAAAATGGAGCCTTCGCCGACGCCTGGCCACTCATCGGATGCTGCTGTGGCCGCCTTGGCCGTCACATACTTAAGCGATGAGGAATCGTTCCGAAAACCCTTTACCCTGCCCAAGCTACTGGACGGTAAGTTCTACAAGAACATCCAGCCGAACCAGAAGACGCCAGGCGCTATCCAGGCCACCTGCACAACATGCCACGGACTGATCTCCGGCACCACCAAGTCCACGGGGAACTTTCTCAGCCATATCAAGAGGCGGCACAAGGAGCTGCTGCCCCTGTGTCAACTTTACTGCCAGGCCAAGGCCAACGGCACTGTGCCAGTGGTTAAGAGTTCACCACCCAACCCGAACCATTTGCTCACATCGGCGACTCCCACTCCTGCGATGGAAATGATGACCCAAGTTGCGCAGATGCCCACGTACGCCACAGCGCCCACCCACCTCGGCATGCCGGTGACGGTACCTGTGCCCGTCTCCATGTCATTGGCGATGCCCATCTCCCTGCCCCACGTTCAAACGCCGCAGATGATGGCGCTGATGCAGCAGCACCAGGCGCACGGTGCCGTTTTCATCAGCAAAGATTATTAACCCCGTCGGTTGTGGGCTCACCAAATTCTGTGGTTTCAATAATCTGTTGTACTAATGTCGATGTGGAGTGTACCTAAGGTGAGCGCTTTTTAGCGGGCAAGGAGTCTTTGCAGAATTTTAAGGACACGCATATACCATGTTTGTATAAATAACATCACGGTGGAATTGGAAGCTACTGCAAAGTACTTGAAATATTCCAAAACTTGCGGCTGCAAATCGAGCCACCTAAACCTAAGCTAAGTGCAAATTTGTATAGGTCCTGATTAGCTTAAGCAATTTACAAACCGAAATAAAGATAATGGAAACATCTACTCTACTATCCTGTTTTAGCCATATACGCTAGTTACATATTATTTTTGTGAACATTACCAAGACAATTTACTGACTTGATGCTTATTGTATCTTTCAGATCGCAGACGTTACTCAAAAAAATTGTTGAACTTTGACGGGCCTGCTGAGTTCAGTCTTTCTGCCCATAGACGTCCGAGGCTAATCATTGCCAACAAGCACTTTATCGTCCACCGTATTTTGGGCAGAGACAACCTTATCGGATCCTGGCGCTGCATGTATCACCACAAGGGCTGCAAAGCGCGAGCCTCCACGTTCATGGTGGACTCCGAGGTGAAATACCGCAGCACGTGCTCATCCCACAACCACAACAATGTCAGGACTCAGCAAGAAAGCCTAAAGATGCCTTGGGTCTCTACCGACTAGGACCAAAAATGGTCCTGTTCTCGCCGTCAAGAACATTCCAATCCTTGCACTGCATAGGTAATATACACAGCTTCTTCTAATTCTTCGTAGATATATATCAGCAACACGTAATAATAGAGAACAAGAATATTATTGATTATTTAAAAGTACACCAAAATTAGCATTTAGTTTATATGGATTTCTTGCAAAAGTCAGATAGTTTCTGAAACATAATAACTTAATGCAACGTGATCAAAGTATCAAATATCAAAGTACTCATGCATACATAAACGTTAAATTAGATTTCTACATGGACCCACGAGAATTGTTTAATTCATAAATCTTTCAAAAAACGGTATAAGATCTCTTAACGCAAATACGTTTAGTGCACAAAATAAACAAAAACTATTTAGAACGTATGAAAGAATCTCTTCTAACTTATAACGAGATCATACATATAATTGCAATTCGTTTAGATGTTCATCTGATTTTATTAAGAGTTCATATTTTGTACGTAACACAAGCCATTGTTTAAGTCAGTGCCGTGGCCAAAAGCGTCTAAGCAATGAGAACAAAATAAATAATATGACCCGGGACTTTAAGAATTACAAAAATGGTACTTTGAGATCCCAGATGAACAGGCTACTTACCCATCCTAACTAGGCTCGGGACACTCAGTCTAAATCAATGATATACGCTCAAGAACAATAGTAGAATACATTAGCTTAGCCCTAACAGAACTCGGACGTTTAGGTTGGGAATGTCTAGGAAGCGGCTAAATCTTGGGCAGCTGGTCTGGGTTGCCCTCGGTGTCCATTTTCCAGGAACCCTGGATTTTGTCGGCGGCTGTGAGGGAACTCAACTTCTTGTGGATCAACATCCCAGCCGCCTTGGCCGCCTCAATACGCTTGTTGTCGCCCATGTGATTGTGCACATCTGAAGATGGAAAGAAGCCATTGTGTGACATAATGTCTTTGCTTACTTCGCTTTACGAACCATTGGTTACATAGAGATCATCGCCGATGGTCTTTAAGCGACTGCGGCACTTAACCGATCGGTTTTGGACGCACTCCCAGTACAGGATATTATTGCTCTTGCCGAAGAACTTAAGATTGGAGCGGTACACAAAGTTGTTGATGGTCAACAGAGTGCCGCCCTTGCGGCTGATCAGGAACATCTGCGGACCACAGTTGCGGACGTGTTGGGTTACTGAAAGACAGGAAAGGGCGTATGTTATTTATCAATTAAACGGGGGTTTGAGTACAGCTACGTATTAAGTTAGAGCTTACTAGCTAGTGAAATGGTTTAGGTCCGATTTATTGACATCGTTTTATTACGAAAAACTTAATTATTTAGAATTATTAGGGGTATTTAAAACCCAAATGGATATAGAAAGTATAATGTAAAGCCCTTAGGCAGCTCAGATCTTGTACTGTTGGGCCTTCTTGAGCCTTCTCGATCATAGTTAAGTTTATATAGTAAAAAGAGTTTGAAGATCTAAGGCATATTCCGTGTCACTTCTTCTTGTTCTGCAGTGCCTTTTGCAGTCGTCTCTTGATTTTTTCACGGAAATCATTGGGATCCACTTCTTCCTCCTTGGCGGGCGTCTTCTCCGGTTCGTCCAATTCGATCTCGTCGATCTCCTGAATCTCAAACTCCTCGAAATCTTCCTCCTCCTTGTCGTCGGCTTCCTCGAGCTTGGTGGTATTCTTGATCAGCAGCTCCTTACTGGGCGACAGCGAGGATATGACTCCCGATTCGCCCGGCATGAACTGAGAGGGCAGGCAGCTTTTGTCGCTGGCCTGCATGAAGTGCACGTGCTCGCCCTCGTAAGGAAAGACTCGTTTCTGGTCGCATACCACCCGCACCTTGCACTCCTCGCCGTGTTCACGGTAGCAGCACTGAAACACCGAGTAGTCCGCCTTGCGGAACGAGAACTTGAACAGGTGGCCATTGAAGATTAGCTTGACACCGCCTGCGAATGAAGCGTCAATTAGCTTGGCTATCGTGGAGCAGCCTTTTGGCTTCTAGCCAGGATTCGGACTCACCCTTCGTGGTGGAGGCGTACACAGCAGGCTCGCTTGCCTCCTCGTTTAGGGTAGCCGCCTGTAGTTTTTCCAGGAGCTTCGGCTTGGGCGTCTGATCCTCAACCTTTGTTTTCGGTCTGCCGCGTTTACGTGGTGGAATCTTAGATGCAGATGCGGATGTGGCGGCTGTCAATTGGAGAATCAAACGCAACAGGTTAGAACATCTGGATAAGATTGGGCCATTCGGGCGAAAAAATGAAAATAAAACAACTGAGGAGGGTTTTTTGCTGGTTATTGTGTATTTTATTGGTTTACAAGCAGGGAGTAATGTACAAATATATAAAATAAAATATTTAATGCACGAAAAACACGGTTTAAAGAAGAAGAGCACTGTACTTTAGAGCTGGCACTCACTATGTTATCGATGCTTGGCACCTAACACTATCGATAAGTGCTTTTCTATTTGGCTCAATATATTCTTTTGGAATTAAAAAAGTCATTTATATTTATTAATATGTCAAAGGGATTACCAAGAAAATTTGTGTCAGGGATCGCTTCTGATATAAATATGTTCTCATAGTAGTAGTCCTTCTCCTTGCCTTGATACATCATCGATTGTTGAGCTCATAAGCTTACATTTTTTGAGATACAAGACAATCCGAATTCTGAAAATAACGAAATATTGCAAGAATATCAGTAAAATAGAGCTATGTAAAAATAAAATACGTTACGATTCAAATACAGTTAACAGCCGATAGCCGATAGCTCCGCTAACAGCACTGCTTGTGCTGCTGCGGGCACGCCATTTTTGTTGTAGTTGTTATTTTTTCGCCGTGTTGTGTTCGCTGCGTTTTTGTATTTTGTCAAACAAATTAATAATCTAAAGTTAAAAAAAGGTGTTGTGGCTTAAATGTTGATAACTGCAGCATGGCAATTAATGTTCGAAGTTTGCAATATGTGAATTATCCTGCGAAAATGCAGCGAGTGAGTGCGTGTGGCCCTGTGCGTATGTATGGGCGTCTGTGTGTGTGCAGCGATTGTCACCTTTGTTGTTGTTGGTGTCTCAAAAAGGAATCCCTCCAAAAAAGTGCCAAAAAGCATGTTCTATTTGAATTTAAGGTGAACTAGTGTTTTTTAGTGATACTTAGTGATTTTTCTGAGCAGTTGTGAAATTATTGTGGAAAGTGCTTTGTCCCCCAGGTGAGTCCACCTCGCTACCAATCAACCCTTCTTGACCACAAAAGGAATCTCTAGCCAAATACTAGAATATTAGACTATCAATCGACTTGTAGCCAGTTAAAGGCAAACTAGCTACAACCTTTTACAAGTGATATAAATAAGCGGCTATAAATAGTAGAGTGTATCGGGAATTGCCTGCAATAAATAGTTTACTCAGCACCTCAAACTTCCATGTGTTTTTCTCTGGGCTATACCTTTTTATTTCCAAGCCACCCGGGTAATAAAGACAGTTTCCTTGGATCCTCCATTACAGGTCAGTTCATCGGCGATATTCCGCGTGGCCAATGGATCGATAAGCATGAGTACTTCTTCCTGAAAAACCAGAAGCAGGGCTTTAACTTGGTATTTAATGGATACATGTACAAGAAGGAGGCCAGTTTCCGGGCCACGGTCAATTGGATCTGTTCCGACGGAAATGGCAAGCGTCTGAACGAAAACAAGTGCTCCGCGAGGGCCATCACCAAATTCGACGGAGGGATCAAGCTGGGGAAGAATGCCCACAATCATCCGCCGCGCTTTTTGGGTGGCAAGGTGCCTGCTAAACTAATGCCTAAGGATGCCTTTTATCCTCAATATTAAATGAGATTACACACACCCGAAAGAATGATATTTGTACAAAAGATTATACCCAGTTGCATGCAGTACCTACATTAAGATCATTAAACTTATGTGGCAGCCGTCATTTCGTCATCATACCATCTTCATACCATCTTCATCTTCGTCTTCATTTTCTCCAGCAAAAGACCAGAACAAGGGCGTCCTCTTGAAACGCACCGCTCAGGGCGAGTTCCTGGTGGTCAGCGGGAAGTCTTACAAGAAAACCCGTGCCATGCAGTACCGCACCTACTTCCATTGCTTGACCAGGAACTGCCCGACCTATTACGTCCTTGTGGAGCTGAGCCGACGACCTCGACTCACCAGGCATTATGAGCACGCCCGGCACTGTGCTAGTAGGATGTAGGATGTGTATGTAGTCATAGGCCGAATCCGCAATGTACAATATACCGAATACCATTATACCATTAAAGCAATCCCAAGTGTTTTATTTCCTCTTCTGAACTAAAAATCCCCCCTAATCCAAGCATCACGCACAACTAACACGGAAAACTCTTCTTATTGTAGCCAAATTCGACTACCAGATCAGCGTGGATGTGGGCGAGGCCACTATGCAGCTGGCCAACGCCTCGTCTGCCGGAGTGATCAACAGCAACTCTCCCTTCTTTATCGTCAGCAAGTACGGCACCAAGCAGATTATGCTCAAGCAGCACACCTTCAATCGTCACATCTGCCGGGACGACGTCACCTATTGGCGCTGCAGCCAGGTAATTGGCTAAAACTATACATTCGAATAAAACGTTTTAGTCGTATTAGTATTTTGTTTTAAATTCTGCCAAAAATATTGAGAAAATATAACTAACCTAGTTACTGCTTAATCTTAGTCGAGAGAAAGATAAGTAGAGCCTACTTTTCTGAGTTAAAGACAGTTCTAATTAATTGTTAGTTATTTTGTAAAGTTAATTGCATTCCTTTCACAATATATGCCAAATCTACACCAGTTAATGTATTTATTGTGGATCTCCTTTTAGTTCGCAGTGTTGCGATGTCGTGCGCGGCTCAAGACCAAATTGGATACACTCACCATCCTGAACAGCGAGCACAACCACGAAGTTATCACTAAGGCGCGAAAGTACGGCTCCCTGAAGCGCCAGCGGGCGGAAGCCGAGGCGGCTGCCCGGGCGGAGCGTCGTCAGGACCCGCTGGAAACGGCCGCCACTTCAGCAGCGGCAACAACGACATAGCGCCCTAGTCTTAAGTCTAAGTGTAAAATATTGCATCACCTCAACACTCGTCTGACTTAATAAAAATCAAGTTAGCTAAGTTTATCGCTCTTCATGCGTCTCTTTGGTCTCTAGCTTTAGATCTACGTCGTACTCCTCCACAAGTTTGTACTAACCAAATATGTCTTCCTTCTATTCACAGGTTCTGTTGCTTACTACTCGTACATCACCGGCTTTCGAGGGAGCCGAAAACTGAAGATCGGAGAGTTCTCATTTACTCGAAACAAGACCTCGGGATTGAAAACTTATTGGTCTTGTGCTCGAGCGGGTGTTCACAAATGCAAGGCCCGTGTGGTCACCGCGCAAGACCACGATGTGACTATCAAATGCGGACAACATAACCATCCGCCCTACTAAAGAATTATATAAAAACCGGCCGACTTTGGATCCTTGTATAGAATCAATTTATAGCTTATTTATTGTAGAATATAAATCTTAAAAATCAAAACCGTATTTTGTAAAATTCACACTTCAACAGTCTTCGCAGTAGTACACTTAACATTTAAGCTAACTCAAAGCTGATTTGTTATCTTACAGTATTGGACGACCTGGATGACATGAAGGGCGCCATCAAGCACAGCCTACTCACGTTTATTCGGGGACAGCGTGGCTGCAAACTGCTGGCCTTTAATGGCCACAACTACGTGCGAAATCGTCGCAATAACCTGAAGACCTACTGGATATGCTCCAAAAAGGTGAGACAAAATATAAGTAACCTTACAGAAAACTAAGCAAGCCTATGGTGTTAATACTTCTATGAAAGTTTCAGACAGAAATTAGCTAGCTCCTATCTTTCTTCCAGGGAAGCACGAAATGCAATGCTCGGGTGGTCACCAATGTGGTTGAAGGTGTGCACAAAATAGTACTGGAATCGTGCCATCACACCTGCCTGAACACGGAGCGAAAAAAACGGCTTTCGGTATCACACGTTGTGGGAAAGGCGCGAAACAAGTCGGAAAAGTCTGTAGCCACTGGCTTCATAAAGGAGGAGGCTGACGAGGATCTAACACTGGAGTTGAGGACGCTCAACCTAAGCATCGAGGACCTTAACAACCTGCAATGAATCGATACTCAAAATCTAGCCATACCTTACGATATAAAAGTAGACTATTATGTGAATCTAAAATAAACTGTTTGTCTTGTGTATTTAAGCAGAAATGTCCTATATGATTTAAAGAAACTATCTGTATGTGAATGTTCTGATTGCGTTGCCTTTAACTAATTCTGCCTGTTTTTCTATGTTTTAGTGACATTTGATGTGTTAACCGATCCCATCGAAAAACCCGAACAACACCAGCTAATGAAGCGCGTTCGTTTGTCCAAATCCATGGAGGGCGTGCACTACGTTCGCACTCCGGCGGGGAATGTCGTTCTGCACTGTGGGGAGCATCGTTACCTGCGGAACGCCGCCTACAAGGACAAGGTCTACTGGAAGTGCAGCAAGTGGCGCAAGCAATGCCGCTCCCGCGTCATCACTCACATCTTGCCGAATGGCCAATCCCGCTACGCCGTCAGCGGTGTGCATAATCATCCATAGATCAAAGAGCATTCAGAGGATTGAATCAGGACACATAGCTGTAGAGATTAGGCAGCTTTTTGTACAGAAAGATATAGTAAACGAAATTGAACCGAAATCCATTTCTAGTTTTGCGCAATAACACCTTTTAATTTGTCAGATCTTAAGCTTGGTATATAAACAGGTTCATGAATATTTTGCAGAAGATAGTATTTATTAAGGTGAGGTGAGTGTTGCAATTGACTTGTTTAAAACTTTACTTATGTTTATGAATAGCAACCTCTTGTTTTATTTTATTGTACCTAAATATATATTTCTTTATAAATCTTTATTCCGCAATGCGGTGTGGTTTTTCTTTTTAATTTTAAACATGTATAACATTTTGCGTTCACACTCTAACTAGTTTTTTTCTTTTCAGTTTTAGGTGAACTGAATCCTAGTAACCTGGCTGACTTTGGAAACGAAAGCTTCTTGCCCAAAACCAAGGGTACACGGCCACAGAATGTTCGCTGTGGACTGGCGTCCGATCAGAAGTGCGTCCGCACCCTGGACGACTGGGATCGCATCCGGTATGATCGGACCAGGAGCGGCGATGTTCTGATCTACGACGGATATCGTTATGATCGACGTGCCAACTACAACGATATCATATATTGGGGATGCGCTAAAAAGCGACTAAGCTGCAACGTCTACATGATTACCCACAAAAACAAGCCCACCTATGTAGCCATTTCAGGCGTGCACAACCATTTGTAGACGTGCACACATTGCTCTATTACCAATAAACTTACCATTATTCGTTTGAAAGCTAGTTTAATAGTTATACACAAGTGTTAAGACACTCCCAATATTATGCTTATTCTAATTACCTGCTTAATCCTTTTAGAACTGGCTGTCTTCGGCACTGGACAGCGGGGAAGAACCGTGCTGCTCTTCCAGAACGAGAAGTTCGTTAAGAACCGATGTTCCGCCTCTCGTACTTATTGGATATGCTCGAAAAAGGTAAGTTTAACTACAAGACTTTGCTGAAAATCCTAGAATTGAGGTTTTGTGTAAGAGAAATCAATTAGATAAAGTCTGCTCATAATTTTTCGTGTTTTGCTAAGAATATTAAAAATAAATTTCCTTGATTTTTTAATTAGATATATGTATATGTTTAATATGCAGAGTTAAAGAAACAAGAGTTAATAATTAATAGATTTCTAAAACAGCATTTAAAGGAGCACTGAGACTCCTTGTTATATACTAACTGCTTTTTATGACTTTTTGAATTGGAGTGGAGAAGTAACGACGTATTCCTTTGTCCCCCCAACAGGATGTGACGGTCTGCCGGGCTCGTGTCGTGACCGCGGTGGACAAAAACGGACAGGAGCGAGTCATCAAATGCACCTACGAGCATGATCACAGCCGGAAATTCCCTAGCAACAACGCAAACCTGCCTGTGCTCATAAAAAGGGAGAAGGCCCTATCTCTGGATGCGTCCTAGGCTTACATTTAAGTGCACATTGTCAAAACCATTAGACATCTAACAATCCACTCTTAAATAAATAACTTCTTTTAATTTTAAACAAAATTTACGACGAACTACATCTGTTTCCATAAGGATAGACCTACGCTTTTGACGTAGCCCTTGTTCACACATTCCCAAACTAATCCAGACTTTCCATTTCATCCACAGCATTTCACATTGACTTCGCGGACTCCAAGAAGAACGGCGGCAAGTTGCTGGTGATCAATGGCTTCCGCTTCTTCCGAAACAAGAAGCGTGGTCATCTGCAGTACTGGAAATGCCGAAATTATTACAAGGAGCGTTGCCCTGCCATCGCCATCCACGACGAGTCCACTCTCATCCTGCGACTTTGTCACCAGCACCAGCACACGGAAAGCAACGACATTGAGATCAAGCCTCTGCCCGGCTCAGAAACAAAGTTAGCGGAATCCGCAGAGGATGAGGCACAAGCGGAACCCGAGGCTGAGATGGATAATGAAGACGATCCGGATACGGCTCCTGAGCCTGCCCGTGTACCTCCTCTCATAATGGAGCCGCCGCCACTCCTTGAAATAAAATCGAAACTAAGAAACCAGGACTTCTAGCTGCAATAAGATACTGCTTAGCACCTAGTCCATAAGACTGTAAAATATTTGTATTAAAGCGAAGCAATGTCAAATGTTTTTTTAATACCTTTAAGTATCTATCTCAACCAATTCAACCAATGCCTAAGGTTAAGAAATTAGAACAAGTTACTAAATTCCTTCTTCTGTATTCGGCTTTCTTCCAGAATTCGACTACGGACATGGACAGTATCGCGGCAACAACCCGCAGATCCAGTTCTCCGTGTCCAAGCGTGGCGGGCAACTACTCTGGCTCGACGGGATGAAGTTCTTCCGCAACAACATAAACCGCACGAATCTGTACTGGCGCTGCCATTGGTATTATCGCCATACCAAGTGCCCAGTGCTAATTTGCATGAGCAAGACAAACAGCAATGACTTCCGGCAGATCCACGACCACTGCCACATGCGTCCAAAGCGCAAAGAAAATCCCGGGACGGGAGGATATCCCAAAATAAAGACTCCTGTGGTGTCTAACGTGAGGAGTCTTCCGCAGAGCATGGCTCACATGTTCGATATGTAATTTAAGAGTCTTTCTCAGAAACATGTTAATAAAACAAGAAGAAATCTATGAGACACCTAAATAATTGTCCAATTTATTAAATGTTTACTTGTATTTGCCAACACTTTCGACCACATCTAATACCTTCTTCCTTTATTGCAGTTGTTCTGGCCAACGAAGAGGTGCCCAATCCGGAAGATGTGCTGGTATTCTTTACGCAATCGCTGCGCGGTCGCCCCGCCATCATGGCCAATGGCATTCGCTTTCTGATCATGAGCGAGAACAAAAAGAAGATCCTGTGGCGCTGCAGCTCGATGGCCACAAAGAAGATCAAGTGTCCTGCACGCATCACCATGTTAAAGGAGACGCCGCCCAAGTTCATCATCAACAAGGCGGAGCACCTGCACGCTGAGCTCAAGCGGAACAAGTACAGCTCCAGCAAGGCGCAGACGCTGCGGGATCCGCACCAAATGGCCACCAAATTGGACTGCGAGATGGAGGGAGCTGGCGGCGTCAGCTTCGATCTGCACGAGGAGGAGCTCAATGAACTTACCCACGATGTCTAGGGATACTGTAGTTGGCATAAGGTGTACTTTAGAGACGAGCGACAGTGGAGCATTCAATCATAATAAATACAAAGAAAATACATTAATTGGAAAAACTTTTTTATCAGCTTCTCATTTTCCATCGCTTATGTCTACATTATGTAACCCATACTAACCTTTAACGTTTCCACTCTTTTCAGGAAAAATATTCGAGTACGTTGTCAGCCAGAAGGGCCACGTCCTGCTGTTGCACAAGATGTTCTCCTACATCCGAGAGAAGTGCATAAATGGGAAAACCTATTGGCGCTGCACACAGTACACCACCAAAACCAAGTGCCATGGTCGACTCCATGTGCTAAACGGAAAAATAGTGCACACCAAAACGCACAATCATTCACCACTTGACCAGGAGCGAAAGCAGTACATGAAGCTGCGATTGAATGATGTGTGAACCATCTTATCATTGTGAATTCCAAGTAGTATTGATTTTGTAACACTGAAGTGAGCTATGTTATAGTTCTGATATACCCTAATTAAAACCAATATCTTAGAGCTTTGCTTAGTGCTCTGCTTTCCATAATTGTAGTTCAGTGAAAGGAAAACATTTATTAAGTTTGATTTACTCCTTTATGTACATAAGAAAATGGATAAGTGGACATATTTTTTATAGACTTATATATTATAAGCATACAACTAAGAAAATAATTTAAAACTGAGTTGCTGTAACATTGAACGAAAGTGTATAGTACGTTTGATTTTCTCGATTAAAACCCTAAGAAAACAACCTGAAAGTGTGAGTAATTATAAACTTATGTAAAACATAATCCATTTAAGCTTAATCCTATATTTTTAGTACCCACTTTGTGTGTATATATCACTAACACCATGCTTTCCTTTGCAGGCACCTCACATTTGGCCACTTTTAGCTGCACCCGGAAGAAAAAGCGTAAGCTGGTAATCGACAGACATGAGTTTGTCATGGATCGGAAGCTGAAGAGCAGCATCAACTGGCGGTGTGCCAGGTATCGAAGTTCGAACTGCAAGGTCAGGGCTACCACCCACGTGCAGAAGAATGGCCAGGAGGTGTACCGACTGAAATATGCGAAGCACTCGCACCTGTGACCTAAGAAAACATACACATACCTGTTGATTAAATCTTAAAGCATTTTTATGAAATAAATCATTATTAATCAAGTTAAAGCTTAGCAGGTGCTGAACAAAATTTCAATGGAATTTGACTTTAGAGGTGTTTTAGGACTCCGAATGTATTTCATTAATTGGATTTTTAATGTTAACGTAAAGTTACAAAAATAAAATAGAAATAAAAGTGCGTGTAAGAAATGTGGGATATTAAATACCCTTAAAGTTGTAAACCTTTACCTAACATTCATTTAATCTTTTACTTATAGATATAATACGCAAGCGAGGGATAATGATTGTAAAGGGTACCAAAGGAAAGCCCAAATTGCTGATGGGCGGCTACGAGTGAGTCTGTCGTTTTGTTAATTATATAAATAAAATAATATAACATTTTTCCATTCAAGGTATTATCGAAACAATTCGCGGGGCTCAAAAACGTATTGGCTTTGTGCTCGGAATCGATACATGCGGTGCGCTGCTCGAATTATCACGTGCTCGGTGACTGGGGAGCTGATCATCAAGAACCAGCAACACAACCACGACACACTCAACCAGCCCAAAACCGAAATAAAGGAGAAATCACTGTCTTCTAGCCCTAAGACTAAAGATCCCGAGCATTAGCCAATGCACCCGCTCCATTCCGCTTCAAAGTCAACTCGATGTACCCATCTAGATTTACACCTTATTATACCCTACCTACATATAATGGTAAATCAATTTATTTTAGTTCTATACTAATGGTATGTGCTTAGGTATCGCGTGTATTAGCTAAGACATTGCTACAAAGTTATCAAGGGCAAGTCTTATACTTTTATTTTAGTTTTAAAAGGATATTGGTATCTTAAAATAATAGGAATCAATAAAGTATATATGTACAAATAAGGGCGATACCTATTTATATATATATATTATATATAGATACTTTTTCATTAGGTTTTATACAGTTTTATTATTTATTTAGCGTACAAGTAAACTAACACTGAATTTATGTCACAGAGTTGCAACCTTCTAGTTTAATAATTAATTTATAATTATATCTATTACTCTAGTAGTAAAAGTGTATACTGGATTCATTGAAAAGTATCTGACATGTATAAGGAAGCGTTTCCGACTCCATAAAGCCAATGCTCCTATGATGTGAAAGGTGGTTTCAGATGAAATTTATAACGGGTATCTTATAGTCGAGGAAGTCGACTGTAGCGTTCTCTCTTTTACTTTTTGATTTTCTCAGGAAATTATTTTTTTAAATTAGAATTCTAAGGTTTATTTCGAAATCTATCGAAAATTCTTTTTTAGGTATTTAAGAACAATAATGAATCAACTTTTTTGATCCATTACATGTTCTATTTTACTTTTTAAAAATCCCTTACTCCGCACAAGTCAATACTACGTAAGAAGAATTTAAAATTCCTTGTTCGTATGGATTTAATTCTTTATAAAGTATGTATGGGAATTGGAGTTTTACAAGGGCACGAAAAACTGTTTTATAAACAGATACATTCTTTATTGGTTCAACAACCCTTTGTTGAATGGCCAGCTCTCAAATTGATACCGCACACATTGGCGGGCCTGCTAATTTCTTAAGTAAACTTTGTGGGTCTTGTTTATACAAATCGAATTTCAACCAAAGAGTGCGAAGTGTGGAATGATGACAAGAAAGCTGATTCAGCTTTCGGGCCACTTGAAATGTGTCCCTAAGTGAGGCATATTAATCTGCTATTGAACGCATTCGTTTGCATTCAGACAGTGACTACAAAAAGTTGCCTGTTTCTTCAGAAAAATAAATAAAACGACGTGCAGCTTTTAGGGTGCCATATTTTGACCTTGCAATGGGTATTTAGTGTCTTACAGTGAAGTTTTAATAGTATAAACATATGTTTACATAATTGAAATGCAATATTTTAAAAATCTGACAAGTTTGAAAAGGTGTATTTAGCTATCTCGGGAAGCTTGAGCATAGAATATATTACTCAGTTCTGGTAGTATATCCAAAAGTAGAAGAAAAATAATTAAAAATGCATGCTTAAATTGCAGAATATTGTTTAAAATGAATTTAATGCGCCAATCAACGTCGTTTTGCTGAGATGAGATGAATGGTTTGAGTCCACGCCAAATATCTGTGAGATTTCAGCAGTGCTCCGCTGCGGTCACACTGCAGCGGTGAGATACAATCCCTCGGAAGCGAATTCGTTTACCGTACCGTATCGAAAAAGATATATTCTCTCTCGAAAACCCGAAGCGAGCGGACGTGCAGCGCGTGCCGCGTAGATACAGATACACAGCCCATAGATACAATTTCCCTTGGCTCGTTTCGTAGGTGGTGTGTATTGCAGCAGAAGCATCAGCGAACGAGCAAAAGAGTCTCTGCGTGTGAGAGCGTTTCGGTGAAAATTCAATAAAACAAAGAGCCAGTGAAAATCGGTTCAAATCGCCAATTGCCCAGCGATTCAAGAGGAATATCAGAGGGATAAGAACAGGCATTAGGAAATAGTGTGTGTTGTTCGGTGTACTGCAGATTGAAAAACCGCTGCGCGCGTGTGTGCTTTGTTTGAGTGTGATTCGACCGATGCGTTTTGCCTAATATCAATAAGAAGTGCAAAAAATACAACTTTGTCTGCTGGAAAAGTATCTAAACCCAATTATTCGCCGAAGAGCATTCGTTTTAATTCGATTGACACAGCGAGTGGGCGAGAGGGAGAGGGGCGACTTGAGCGAGGTAATATAACTGTGCAAATGGTGGTGGAGCTGTGAGCAGCAGCAACAACAACAAATGTAGCGCCGCCGCTCAGATCTCTTCGCCGCTTTGCTTTTGCGCAGAGAACCTCGGCGAATTGCTGCGAATTCGCCGCAGCTGTGTGTTTGGAAACACCTTGCTCCAATATTTTAACACCCCCCGCCCGCCGCCCCATCGTCGGAAATATCCGATTTTGCACGACCATCGCTGTTTCAGTCTCAGTTTCGGTTCGCTTCGTGCGCTTTCTGCTGCCCTGCAGCGGAAAATTCAACGAAAAATCACTGGGCAGCTTGCAGAAACTCCCAAAAAAAGGAAACGGAGGAGCAGCGAAAAGGAAAACCGAAAACGGGTTGCGATTCTTGCACTTACCAATGCTGGTTGGCTGCGTTCCGCACGCGATTTCCTCTGTTGCTGCATTTTCATCCAAATTTAATCCCAAGACAACGACAACAAGAAGAACGGGTAAAACCAGGAGAACGGCAAGAAGAAGAGCCCCAGCACAAGGTGAAGAAGAAGAGCCAGCTCCAACATTGTCGCCGCGACGTCAGCGTCGCTGCAGCGCCGCAGCTTCATCAGCTAGCCATGAACTACAACTACAACAACAGCTACAACTACAACTACATCTGCAGCACCACCAGCCCCAACAACAACAGCAACCACAGAAGCAGAAACAACGAAGGCAGAGAACAGGTTTGTACACACAAAAAATTTGGTTATTTCTAAGATGCCCCATTGGTTATTCGGCTTTTCCAATTGGATCTAAGCTCTAAGCGGTGCCTAACGGTTCTTTTTGAAATGTATCTATTAGATGGCAGAAAACTGCATCTTTTAATATTAACTTTATGTCAGTTTTATCAATTCAATGGTTTCTTATTCAGTATTAGTTGTTTCAAAATCAATGAGGTTTTGTAATTGACATCAATTTTTTGAAACTTGCTTTTGGTCTAAAAAGTATTAGTTGAATTTTTCCTTTCAAGAGGCAACATGAAATGGTATCTTCTTGAATTCTATAATGTTTCATAGTTTTGCACGTTTTTTATTTCACAACTTCAGTTAGGATTTTATTGGGTTTAAGATGTTATGGACCATTATGATTTGGTTTTTCTCAGTGCATCGACTCGCCGTCGTTGCTCTCCACTCGCTCGCTTATTCATAACTTTTTTGGTTATAGATTTTTGTCACCCCAACCCCTAAAACTGGCGACCCAACCTCATCCGATGTCCCCCTCCGCTCGTCCCCTCGGCCCACCCCCCACGTAGCGCCATCATCCTTCAGTGGCTCACATGCTCGACTGTTTCAGTTTTTCAATTATTAATGGTGGCCATTAGTGCGCGCGCCGTTCGACCGCCCCGCCCCCTTTGGCTGGCCGCCCCTTTGCGGGTGTCGTGTAGACGCTTTTTTTTTCCTTATCGGACAAATTGTGTTTGTCTGAAAAGTTCAATGAGGTGCGCACTGCAATTGCACTAGCCCCACACCCTTGCACCTTTTTCCCTGACCAGCCGTCATATTTATGCTATCGACACATAGATAAAAATCATGTTGGTGCCGATGTACATTACATGCATGGCTTTTCCAGATATCAGATACCAGAATGCCGATTGAGCAGCCCGCAGCACGGCGGAAATGTATTGCATTAGGGGAATTACTCCGGGACGGAACGGGACGCAACTCCGGAGTTGTTGATTAATTCAGCTCGAGGTGCGTGTGGGTTTGGAATGGGTAGTTGGGTAGCTGGGTAGTTGCTTGCCTGTTGTCTCGTTGTTTGCCCGATGTGAAAATTCTCTATTTATATTTATTGCTCAGTTCGTTGCTCTGGGGCGAGATAAGAAATGCCTCTGAGTCATTCGGGTGAATAAGGATTTACGTATTTCGCAGGAAGCTTTGTGTGAAAGTTGACAAACGGACGATAAGTTGTGAAAGGTATGTAGCTGTTGGGTTTTGCGACAAAGCAGATGTGTCACCTAAACAGGGGTAAAGCAACGATAAAAGTGTCATAAATATACTCAGACTTACTACTAGCCTCTGCTCCAATTAAATTGGGTGGTATGAAATGGGCACCTTTAAACATTGATCATCCAGATAAAATGGGGCGAGCAAACATAGCTTCTTTTCTAATCTCATATTTCTAGGTATATTATATCTGAATAAGATAACAGCCTTGAATCTAAACATTATTTCATTCGGGTTGTATGCATGCAGATAACTCAAGAGTGCAAATATTTTTAGGTGTGTAGATCGTGTTGGAATTACACAATACAGTATATACCTTTTTTATAGAGTCTGTTTCCCGTCCTGACTGACTACCTCGAATGAAAAGTTCTTCCTGTCAAAAGCTTCTTAAGTTATAAATAGGGGCCTTGACTGATTTAGATGTTTTTGATAATTAATGGCAGCATTCGAGCGAACTAATAGACTACTGGAGACTGGTTTATTTCCCTAACGAGTAGTTAAATAAGAATTCTGGCATTATCGATCAATTAGTGCAAAGTGTGTTCTGCTTAATTGTTTAGCTCCCCTTATAGAAGCCCACGTGGGGTTAAGAATATGCCTGTGTTATTATCCCATCTAAGTCGCACTTAACTCCCAAACTACCTAACTCCCAACGCCCACCCTTAGAACACTTAGAAGCCCAGGACACATGTGTCCATAATAGACCGTGGCATGAGCCAAGGCCATCATTTACCCAGGGCCAGACGACCAGACCACCTGAAAAACCAATAAAGTCATTTCACACACATTAACCTAACCGAAAAGGAGAGGGCATCACGCAACCGCTATGGGTACAGAGTCCATTTGATAATTGCAAGGAGGTGTATCTGGTTTTTGGACCATGCGCATCTTTCAGACTCTTTGTCAAGCTCCACAATCAACTCCCGGCCAAAATCCACCCCATCCCAGCCCATTCGCACCCGGCAAACACATGCGAAACGCTGCTCGGTCACATATGTTGCCCAAAGTGATTATTTTCACTAAAAATAAACGAAATTAATGATTGATGAAGTGAGACAAGGGAGCGAACGCATCCATTCCATTCCATTCACATTCGCACTCGCCCCTCCGGAAAACTTTGAACGACCGTCAACACCAGCAGGCAACCCCAGACGCAGTTTTCCAATTTCAATTCCGATTCGGGCTCGGATTCGGGTTCGACATTGCCCGGCATCCTAGAACCAGTTCCCAATGAGAACAACAAGAAAACAAAGAGCATGGCAAACGTAATGAGAAATAAGCCGTCACATAAAAGAAAAGTGTCTTTTAATTGAAACCAGGTGAAGGAGATGGCTTGGACCATGGCAATCGCAATCGGAATCAGAATCGGGGCGGCCTGTGTGCCTCGCAGTCTCTTTGTGCCCATGCCGCTGTCGCAACCAGACGGAAATCATAAAAATGTTGCATAAAAATATTTTTTATGTGTGCTGCTGCTGCTGCTTCAGCTTCTGCTCCTGCTGCTATAGCGTCTGCGTCTTTTGGCCTGGTGAAAATAATAATAAAATGGGAATAAAATAAAGCAAGTAGAGGCGGAACGGAACGAAACGGACCCGGCCGGGTGCCGTGCCACACATTTCGTTTATATTTACTTGACAAGTTTTTGCACTGCGTCGGGACGTCTCCGTCTTCTTCTGTCTTTGTGTCTGTGCCAGAGATACACTCGAAAAAATAGTAAATTTCCCTATTTGAACATATTGATTTTGCAACACATTTTATTTGATTTCAAGTCGAAGTTATTGTATAGTCCCAAAATTTGGTCACACTCGCTGGAAAACTTTGATTCCGCGTTCGGGCGCCACTTATGTTGAACTCGTTACTATCTTCACTTGGTTCTTCTTAGTGAGCTGTGTGCTATCTATTTTCGATCCCTTATAAGAACAATAGCACCTATTTCGAGTGTCTTCTTTCTCCGAGTGTGGAGCTCCTGCTTTCTGGTCGGGACCAGTGTCTTGGGTTGCCCGTTTGCCATTTTCGGCGGAGCTATGCAACGGCGCTCCACGTCATCAACAACATCATCAGTGTGTTGCGGGGACGGGGACTTGGGCTTGGGCTTGGGCTGTGTGGCCTGTTTTATAGTCCAAACGTGATAGCGAAATGTGCCCGTCTTCTGGCTCCTCCCGATGCCTCCTGCCCGCGGGAGCACCCTCCTGCTGTGCATTTTCGTGCAATTCGAGGCTGGAGCTGTGGGTCTTGGCAGTTTCCTTGGGAGGGGTGCGCCTCGGAAAAATAAATTAATGGAAAACATGCAAACATAAATTCTCTTTAGCTGTCAGGTGTTTCACATTTTAAACGTAAATTATAAATAAGCAAAGTAAAATTATAATTCCGCCTAAATGTTTTATTTGCCACCGTCTGCTGTCATTCCGCCACCGCCTTCGCCCCCCTTCCCCCTTATTTTCCGGTTTGGACATATTTTTCTTCTTGTGGCACATTTCTTTTGTGGCATTTTCATTCGCTGTGTGTTTGGGAGAATTAATTTTATTCAAATTAATGACGAAGCTTATAATTGGCCCCGTTTTTTTTGGTCTCAGGTCTCTTCATTTTTAAATAAAGACACTCCTCTGTGGATGGCAACATAGTCATCTCTGGCAACAGCTCCACCTCCATCTCCACCTCCGTTTCCCTCGTCATCGTCATCTTCATATCCAGCATCTCTGGAGGATGGGGATGCTCTGGCTTTTTAAGAGCATTTGACATGACTTGGGCTTCATTTTCCATTCGATGCGCCGCCGCCTCCACTTTGATTATGACGTGAAGTTGGCCAAGTGCAAATACTTTGCTGGTACTTTTTAATTAACTTAATTAGCATAGATGATGGGCTAAGAGCAGCGCTTACACAACATCAAAATTGCATTATGCCTCACAAGCTGGTCCGCTGGTGGCTTGGCGTTCGTTCCGGGGAATCCCCCCATTTTGATTTAGATTCTTCCGAGCATGCTGAATTTCTGAAAACCTTTATGACATAATAAATGACACATGGCCTGGCGACTTGAGGCGGTAGCTGGGAAAAGCTTTTCATTCCTTCAGCCTACTCAAGTTATGTGAATGTAACTTTCATGAAGTAAGGAAGCTAGGTGTACTCTCTTATAATCGATTTTGTAAGGTACGGAAGTAGGTAAAATCACACACGTTAGGATGAAATGTACTTCATGATTACATTAAAGAAAATACACAGGTTCTTTAAGGCAGTTTATAACATCTTGTAGAAAGGTTCAGTAAAAATAATAAAGCTATTTAAGTTATATTTTATCAAACTACTCACATTCCCATTCCTTGAAAACAAACGATACTAAATTAACTAAAAAATTCCCCGAATAGACTTCTGCCAGTGCCAATCAAATTGATGGATTGAAATTTGTCAAAAGAGTTTTGGTCTGACCATCTCTCCGAACCATGAAAGTGACCAATTAAGTTTCCATCAATGGAAAATACTCATCTTGCTAGCAAAGCATGCATGCGATATGGGGATTACAGTGCCGAACTGGAGGTCTCCACGCACATGCCAAGAATCCGAAAATCCGAAATCTCCTCAAGTGGTTTTTCTCTAGTAGAGTTTCCCCTTGCTGGAGGCGCTAAATGCAGGAAAAGATTATAACGGAGGAAATGCTGGCAATGGCGATGCGATGGGGGCGATGCAGACATTCTTGGGAACACACATAAATCGATGCTTATAAATTGGGGCCTAATTTTTTTATAGCGCGTGATTTTTGATTTACGCATCGTTGGAAGTTTTATTTCGATTGGAGTGTCGGTTTCCCAGCGCCCATATTTATTTTTATTGCTTTTTAATGCGCCGCCGAGGAAGTTTTATTTATATGTATACGAGCAACTGTTTTGGTGCGTGTTGGAAGGCCGAACAATGAATCTTGTGGGATTATTTGTGTACGCCAGTGCTGGGGTGAAGCTTTATTTTAAATTCAAATTCGCCACCACCTTATATCATATTTACTTGGCTCAGCCAGCTTGTTTGTGCTTTATAATAATAAAATATTCCACTCTTGTCTCCGTCCCCACAGGACACGCAGCAGCAGCAGCATCAGCAGCCACATCAGCAACCAATGCAGGCGGCACTGAGGACGGCGAGCTTTAGCTCCAGCTCCAGCTCCAGCTCCAACGCCAGCAGCTCCACGTCCACATCCAAGACGAGAGCAGGAATAACGTCGTTAATCTATTTACCGCCTTTCTGCTATCCATGTAAGCATGTGCCTGCGGCCGGCACCACGACTCGGAGTCGAAGCCAGACTTTGAGCCATGGCAGCGGGAGTTGCCAGGACAGCAGCTGCTGCTGTCCGCCCGGCTGGGAACATAAAAATTATGATAAACATGCTTCAGCGGCGACGTTGACACCAGCAACGGCGGCAGCAGGAGCAGCAGGAGCAGGAGGAACAACAACTGCAACGGCAAGCATCATCACCACAACAGGACCCGCAGCGGCAACAATGTCCTCCTCGTGGTCTGGTGAATTCCTGCTGCCGGGTATTCAGTTACCCGTGGCCGCAGCGGGGCATAGCTGCACCGATCTCCGGCAGACGTCGCAATTAGTTATGCCCACTGTTGCTAGCGGGGATGTGGTGGCAGTGGACGCAGAAGGCGGCGTCTTGGAATGCGGCAAGCGATGCTGGCGACGTGAGCGAATCCGGCGCGAAGGACCAAGTCATGCGTCTGCGGCGTCGCTGGCCCAGGTAAATCCAATCAGCACAAGCAACAGCACCAGCATCAGCACTAGCCCAGCAACAACAATAGATGGAGCATCGGGAGCAGGAGCGGTGGTTACGACGACCGCTCACAATTCGCAAACAACGACAAAAACAACGGCAAGGGGCACAACTGGTGCTGCATTGCCGCATGATGAAGAGAATGAGAATGATGAATGTAGGTGCTTTAACTATAACGGTGATATTAGTCTGGATCGGCGGGGCGAGGCCGCGGAACTTTCCGGCATTACGTGGCTGATGTTCTTGTGGCAGCATCTGCTGCCGGGCAACGGAAACAACACCCCCAAACTCATCCGCGCCCACACCCACACCCACGAATCCAGCTTCCCAGCGGGGACGACAACGAAAACAGCAAGGAGCAGGAGCTGCGCCATGACGTCGACAAAAAGTTGGCTGGGACCGCTGCTAATGCTGCTCTTGGCCACGTCCGTCAGCGGCTGGGGCGGTCGACAAGATGGTGAGTAGCGAGCCCCCGTCGATAAGTAGCGCTATGATAAGAATTTATAATTTCACTTGGCGCGCCAAGAAAGTGCCGCAGCAACTTTGGGTCCCCGGACCCCAGTATCCTTCCCCCAAACCCCAATTTCATTTAATTTTTGTGGCATAATTTGTAGTCGCAACAGAGCGACAGCTGGCGGCTCATCCCCCTCCCTCCTCCCGCATCCCATTCGAGTCGCCCCATCCACACCCAGGGCCACCCCCTCTTTTGGTCATGCTCAATTGAATCCATAAGTAGTTTGTGACCGCAGATCTGCGTTGGTATAATGCGTTTCAACTGTTTCTCCGTGAACGAATTCACCCAGAAAAAAAACAAAAACAACGAAAAAAACAGCACAGAACAGAGCAGAGCAGAAAAACAATGAAAACAACAAGCAACAGCCGCTCCGGCAACAGCAACCAGAGAACTGCAGCCCGCCACTCGCACTCTACGTCCACCCGATAAACACTCGGTACTCTAGGCACCCCGTTTTTTTTGACACCCTACTTGCGGCAACACAAAATACTCGAGTGTTTTACCGACGTTGTGTTTTTGTTACGAGTAAAAAAACCACCCGAGGCCTGCTGCGCAATAACTATTTGGGTGAGTGGACGCACAGTCAACGATCGGCCGCACGTCATTTTTTGTATGCGGGCTGCAGTTCTCTGGTCATTTTTTGTACGCCTAAAATTTGTATGGGAGGAAGCGTGACGGGTATAAGAAATGAAGGGTAAAAGGGAATACCCAAGAAAAATTTCGTGCTCACGTCTTTGATGGACTCAATGGGTGCCACCCGTTTCGAATCATTCCGTTATTAATTTTTCACACGTCGCTACCTGAATACTCTAATGACAAATATTCTTATATAAAGTTATTTTTGAAATGAATTTTGTGACATTATAACTATAATCTATATTTAAATAATAATAACGTAAATAATATATATAATATATAATAATATATAATATAATATATATATATAATATAATATATAATATATATAATATATTATATATATATATAATATATATATATATATATATATATATATAATATATATATATATAATAATATATAATATAATAAAATATAATATAATATATATAATTATAATAATATATAATAATAAGATGAAGGGCATATTTTACAAAGTATTCGACAAAGTCTAGAGTCACGCCGAAAGAATAGTGTGTAAACGTATGGAGTGTAAAACGCATGGAGTTACGCATCTTGTCTGTGACTCGATTACCTACGAGACCACTCGAGTATTTTTGGAAACACCCATGTGTTTAACGGTATACCCACAAGTGTTTTTCTCACTCATCCCTTTTTAGGCAGTGTGTGATCGGCACCCGCGACGCGGAGCACCGTATTGATTCGGGTGCGCGCACAACGGGGTGTCTTGTCTACATGTTCAGATTTATACTGTGTGTTTGTAAGTACCCGCGATGTGCGTGGCGGGTAGCACCCGCACACAAAATTGTAGGGTGTGAGTCGAGTGGTAAAAAAGTGCCACCCTTGCAGTTCTCTGACAGCAACATGCAATGGCAAATTGTACGGAAATTGCCCGAAACAAACAGCCAGCAACCGCCGACCACCGACCACCGACCGACCGCTGACCATAATTCACTCAAGTTAGACAAAAGCATTTTGGTTGCCCCGCCCCTAATCCTCCACCTCCCCCGCCGCCCTCACGGACTACGCCATCACAGCTGTCCCTGCCCCTCAGCGAGGCGAAAGTCCAACATCCTACATCCAGACCGAGGCCCAAAAACGCAAATGAGTCTCGCAGGCAGAAGCGTCATGCTCTTTGAGCTCGACATAGCCGAGCTGGAATAAGTGTTTGTCTGTTCGCTAGGGGTGCGTATTGCCAGTCAATAAGGGTGGTCCAGTAATGTGCCTGGGCTTCCCTAAATGTACCCCTGCCCTGGCCGTAGGTCTATCCCTAAGCACACCGACTACTACTTCTACCCAAGCGCCCAACGAACGAGCTCTTCAAATTGCGCACACCCATAAGTGTGGGCAACATAATTGGGTTAAGGAGTTGTTAGCGCGTTGAAGTTGTCATTATAGATCATCGTGAATGTATAAGATAAGTGCACGCTGCTGCGATAGGAAATTGCTTGTCATAACAGGAACCACAAATGACGGAGTGGTGCATAATTAAAATCGTGTTAAATATTCCCGCTGTCAATCTTAATTGAATACTGGGGGAAAAGTAATGGCCGATAATTTCGATCCTTATTCGGAATTATTACTTTCAAATGTAGCAGGACACAAAAGCCATTTCGGGAGTTGTAGACTTTAGGTCCTTTAAAATACGATACCATAAAGACAGCTGTAATAGAATGAATATTGTACAAATCTACATGATACACCCTTTTATCCCACGCAAATCAAATTACATTTTAGAGCTAGGCACTTCCAATGAAAGATCTCGGTTCCGTGGCGCTTGTCCCAGTTCCTGCATCTTGTTTAGCACGTGTATGTGTCGGAAAAGTCGCCTCGGATACCTTCGCTCCCTTCCGCAGATGTCACAGATCCCCGAGATTTATTTTGATTAATGCACCTGATTACTGTCGCTTTATGGGGATCCATTGTGAGGAGCAACTCTTTGAGCATATGTATTTTATTTCGTGCTTTCCCCATTTCGCTTTGTTGTTGCCTAAGCTTCCTCATTCCCCCATCCCAGCATCCGAATGCTGACTCCCCCGCTCCGTGCGCTTCTTGCTGAGCCACTCTAATCCGAACGAAAAACACACCGAAAATATATCTGAAAAGCCCCGTGCCCGCTTTTCGCGTCCGTCATTTCAACTGTCTATACGCATTTGTACGCTTGTCTGTCAGTCGGTCGTGGTCTATGTCGTATATTTGCTTTCAGCTTGTATTTACTTAAGCTTGTCCTGCAGCATATTTTTCAGGGGTAGCGAATTAAGGGCGGAGGGCAACGACGCGTCGTTGCCTTCGACATTTGTGCTGCGGCAGCAACAATGGCCCTGCTCGCTGCGGCACTCAGGCAAAAGTATTGAATCATGTTGGAAAATTATTCACGGTACTTAAAATTGGCGAAACAATTATTCGTCGGCGGGGGGTGGTTTTCGGGCTTCGAATTTCGAGTTTCGGCTTTTTGGGTTCTCGGGACCACGTTCCGGGTTCGCTCCCGGTTCCGGAGCCCCGTGACTCCCGGACTTTCGTTCGGGGCGGTGGCTGCCCGGCAAAGTATGCTACACTTTTCGCACAACAGGCAGCCCGCTGTGCGTATGGGCCGCATTATGACAGCCAGGCGAATGCGAGTGCGGCCCGTAAAAAGCACAAGTCATTGGACAGCACACACACACATATACGAGTGCTCATATATTGTGTAAGTGTATGGCTGGCTATAGCCAGATATATATGTTCGACTTTAGTCGGAGGTCTGAGCAGCGGCTCAGTTGGGGCTCAGAGTTCAGAGCGCTGCGCTGATCCTGCGCATGAGTACCTTTTGTTTGCCGCAAATGTAAAAACAAAAAGCAGAAAAAGCTGAAAAAGTGGAATCAACAAGGAACAAGTAGAATAAAAGAAAGGAAAGGAATAATAAAATAAAATGTGTATCGCTGTAAGTACGGCCTGCGAGTGTGAGTGTGCCACCGTGTTGCCCTGCCGTTGTAGTTCTTGCTGTTACTGCACTTAAAGAAACGGGTTGCAGCTAAAATGCATGCATTTCAAATTCACAGATGATTTCTTCATTTTTATACTTTTACATGGAATTAAACATTATTGATCATATTTATAAGCACACATTTGCTATGATGTCCTTGCCTAAGGATTATTATTGAAAATATATGTATGTCTTGAAAAGAATGTAGAAAAATATTTGAAAAAAATATCGAAACAGTTGAAATAGTCCAAGGTTAATCTATTGGCCATTTATAATAGATTTTTAAAGATTTTTGAATATAGTTAGACTAGTTTAACAGCAGTAACATAAACTTATAATAATTAAAATTACACAGTAATTTGCAAACAGTTGAATAGTATTGGAACATGCACATCCAGAAGTTTATTTTTTATTAAAATTAGCAAATATATCTAGCTATATTTCCACTCAATGATTCCTTAGTGTGTGTTTTTTTTTTGCCTGCACATCGACTCTGTGCCTTGGGTTGTGTTTCTGTTTCTGGCTCGGGTGCGCACATTCGTCTCTCCTTGCGAGTTTTCTGTATTTGAATGCGTAGCCCGAACTCGGACCGTCCTCCAGCTCCATCTCCATCTCCATCTCCATCTGCGACTTGCCAGTTCCGAGTTGGCCTCACCCACCGCCCATCGGCATCAGGACTGGCATCTCCATCTCCGCTACCGCCACCGTCTCCGCTCCTGTTCCTGTTCCCGTTCCCGTTCCTTTTCCCGGTTCTGGCCACCACCCTTATCCCAACTTGCAGCTCCCTGCTGCCGCTGCCGCCGCTGCCACTGCCAATCGTGCCCAAACATTAAGCTATATGTGTGGCTCAGAGGGTGGTTTTACCATTTTCTATATGTATCCGTGTGCGGGTCTATACCCATTGTATGGGATATAGTACTTATTGCCTGTGTGTGCGAGTGTGGCATGCCGTTAGCTAACTTTCCGTTTACGTTTCTTTCTCTATACTTTGGCTTCGCCTTTCCCATTTCTCTTTTCCGTTCAGTTCAGTTCAGTTTAGTTCCCTTTTTTTTAATATTCACAATTGCCATTTCGGTAGTTTTGCTGCCACTGTGCGAATGTGAGAGTGTGTGTGTGTGTGTGCGTATCTGTGTGCGACATTATTATTATTACGAGCAGTTTTTGGTTGCCTGGCTTGTTCAACTTATTTATGCGCCGGCCCACCCCTAAAACGCCCGAATACCCTACCCTACCTACCCCTACCCAATTTCCAAGTATCCGAATATCGCACTCCTGACAGCGGGTCGTAAATTTGCGGCCCTTATGCGCACGCACTTAAATACAATCATAATAATAATTGAAACAATTTACAAATTAAAAAGCCACAAATCTTGGCACCGAAACTTGACAATACAATTAGAAGACTAGCAGACTGGCAGGCGAAGAAAGTGGCCAACCGAAATCTAAATTTATCAATAAGCAAGTGCCTTTTGTGTGCTGGCTGGTAAATAAATATGCCTGCAAACGCACTTCAGTGGGAAAGATTGCGGTTGCTCTTTTATACGGCTCTTAAATGAACAATGAACGCAATTGAGGCCACATCAACCATACGACCAAAATACATACTCTCATGTTCACATGAATGTATGGCTGCAGTCCACGGGGAGGCAATTGGAATATAATATCTTAATGCATTAATGGTTAAGTCGTTTATTAATAAATTATTACTGTGTTTTTTGGCTTGCAGCGCCCACAAATTGCACATTTCCGGCGAGATGGGAGGGCTCCTGGTTCCTGTCCGGCTATCAGCAATCCATACACATCAAGGGCTCCCAGTTCAGCTATCGCGGCAGGTGTGCGGCCTCCGATGGTAACAAATATCTGATTGTCGACGAGTAAGTACCAACTCTCCGTCCGGGATAATCCAAAATGCCCCCCGCCCACGTTGGGGCCTTTGGCGTCCCGCTTCGACCCGCTAACAATATGCTAACATCTCAACCCGATACTCGGTCCATTGGCTGGCGAAATATAGCGAACATTGTACCTACCATTTCGTACGTTTTTGGCACAGGCCGAGAGGAAAATGAGATGTTCTGGTTTACTTTCCCCCACATATGCATTTTTTTTGTGTTGGTCCCTTTGTCGAGGAGTGCCTATAATTGAATAAGTTTTCATTTCTGACGGAGAAGGTGTGTGTGCTCGGTAAAATGTGTTAAGGTAAGGCTGAGGACGCTGCGCGCGGGCGGGAAAACGCCGAACTAACCTCATTAAAAAGAAGCCAGTCAGCAGCACATCGAAGCGAGTGGAGTGCCGGCCAAAGACAACAGCAAGGGGTGAGCGACATCGGCATCGACACCGGCAAGGAGGCGTCTTAAACTGAGGTACACCGGGAGAAAATGTCAGTAAGGTTGTAGCATTTACTCTTCTAAATTCAAAATAGATTAGCTTGAGTGCGTGTGTAGTATTTTTTTCAAACTTATGAAGCTATAGTCATTTGAAAGGCAGTTTAAACTAATTTTCACTTATAAGATACTTTTATACTTATGTATATATGAATTTTAATTGTGTGAGGATATTTTTCAACGGTATATTAATATGGTAAGCTTTAATGCTTTCCTCATTGCATACTTATTCTTGATATTATTGAGTTTTAAGAAAACTGAATACAGCATAGAGCTCAATTGTTTCAAAAGAAGATGCACTCGCAGGTTTTTTTCCCAGTGTACCTCCACACTCACACTGTCGCAGGGAAACCTGTCGTCAACGTTATCGCTAACGTTGTCGTTGCCGCTGTTGTTGATGTTGCCGCTGCCACTGCCGCCGCCTGCCAGCTGCTGCTCTTAACTTTTGCCTTTGAAACGGGTTTGAGTCGAGCCGAGTTTTGTTTGCCGCACCATGTCCTCCGCAATCCATCCGCACTCCATCTGCTCTCCGGGTGCCGGGCACTTTCTTGGAGGCAGCGCGCTGCTCGTAATTCGGATGTTTGACAAGAGGCAGTCATGTACCAAGACAAAAACCACCCAGAGCCCATCTATCTCAGAGTTCCCATATACCTACATATATCGATATAGAGAACCGATCCGTGCCTGTGTTTGTGTACCCCCTCCCCCACCCCCACTCGTGTTGTAAATGCTCAGTAGCACAAGCTAAAAACTAAATCAAACTTTTTACGTGCCCCTGTATATTGTGTTTTTAATTTAGAGAACTGCCTTTTTGACTACTCTGTATCTGTGTTACTCAAGCATTTCTCCTACTTAGCAGCTCTGTTTGTAGCTGCCCGTTTTCCGATGGCTTTTCATTTAAACGATACGATACGATGCGAAACGAAAACCAAAGACATTTAAGGAAAATTGCTTTTTGTCCTGCGAATTTCCATGCCATTCCTTTCGCTTTGGTCTGGAATTCCTCTTTTGTTTTCCTTCGTACGAATGTTTTTTAGCCGTAAAGAGCAATGCGAAAGACAATTAAAACCCTTTTAAGCTGCTTCCTTAATGGGGGGAAAAAGAATCAGAAGTACCAAAAAGTAAAAACAAAGAAAATGCAAAACATTAAGTTTCCCAAAGCGGAGTTTATGTATTTTGAATTTTCTGTTTTGCCATGTTTATGCTTATGAATACTTAATAAACATATGAATAATCCTACCTTTAAGCTAAGTTTTTCCGTTGTAGCTGAAATGTGAAAATGTTTTTTGATTTTTCCGCTGCCTTACTTTTACTCTTTAAATAGTATTGGCCTTTTTGCTGTGCTGCTGGAGGCGAGGGCGGGTATTGTATACATATTTAATTCGTTTTTTGCCACGCCCTCTCCTCCGGCCTCCATTCATTTTGCTCTGTACAAGTTTTTGTCGTATACCAATAAATATCGTAAACATATGTATCGAAACCAAACCGAGCCCCATCTACTGTATCTTACGAACTAGGAATCCAACAGAAACCCCACATTCAGCCCAACCACAATCAAATATCAAACAAACCCAAGATGAAACTGTTTATTTTGATACGTTATCTGCTTATCAGTACGAATAAATATGTATTCAGAATATTTTTACATCACTTTTCAACAACATATATTTTGTGAGTTTCTTGCGTTATTCAGTGTACGTCCTTTGAGTTCCTTTCGATGATCATTTAATTACTTCTACTCGAAATATAACATCAACTTAGTAATCAACCATTCAATCGATTGTAACCAAAAAACAAAAAAAAAAAAGTGGGCAAAGTCGAATCAAGCTAAAAGTAACTCCGTTAAGATCCTTGAACGGTATGTTCTAGTTTCGACTTTGGGACACACTTCCGGGATTATAACATATTCGGCAACAGTAAATAAAACGACATTCGAAACTAGGCAAAGGGGTTTCGCTATTACACCCAGTTTACGCCCAAAACATAAGAACCTCCATTTCCGATGCCTTCCATTCACACAAACTCACGGAGGGACTTGCAGAATGCCCGGTCAAAGTCTTAGTCCTAGTTACCACCAACCACTTTATTTGCCGATTGCGCCAAGAACCCGAAAACAAGCCAACACATCCCGCACCACCGAGTACCGAACCAAGAAATACTAATACTAATACCCAACATGAAGCAATAAACTCGAGTATTTTGAACCACACAACCATAATAGCATATACACAAGCAATACCATATACCTTATACAATATACCATATAGAATATACGTTAAACAATGAACCATATATACCAACTACCGATACCGAATACAAAACTTTTCGTTGCAACCAAAAACTCTTTTAGGAAAGGATGTCATCGTTGCCTGGTTATCTATGAGAAGCATAAAAATGTGCTCCAATATAAAGAAAGTGAGTGCGAAGGTGATAGTATGTATATGCATCAGTCGAACCCATCTGCACTGGCGATGCGTAGCTCTAATAAACAAAGTGATCATAGGGGGGGAGCTCATCCCAATACGAACGGGCATTCAAGACTATCTTCATCGGATCAGTACATAATGAGATCCAATGACGATATGAATGATTGTAAGCATTAACTTTATATTTTTCTATATATCTCTATCTCTCTCTCTAAAATAAGTTATAAGCAAAGCAAGCAAACTAAATGAAAATACAAGACTCTATCTCCTAACTCGCTATCTCAAAATACCAGTTATCTGTTATCATTTTAACCTATTATTACATATTTCGAAATGCTCCCTTAGTTAACCAACATGACTAACCTAACCTTATCATTTAAGCGCTATTTTCATTTCACTCAAAACGAGAATACAAAAGTTTTTCGTTCTCTCCAATGACCAACTGAAAAGCAACAAGTACAAAAAATACAAAAAAAAAATCGAAAAAAAATGATGAAAATGCGTTCTCAATTTTTATAACTCTTTTTGAAAACACACACACGAAACAAACGCAGGATTTTGAATAATTTTTTCGGTATTTCCGATAAGTTATATTGGGTTGTTCTTCTTTTTCTTTCGTTCGAAGTAACTTTAGTTTTGGTTTCAGTTCTCGTATGAGTTTTGATGCAATTTTTTGTTACTTATACAAAACAAAACCAAAAAAAAAAAAATGAAAACAAACCAAACCAAACTTGTAAATAGTCTCAAACAACAATTACTCTGCATACCAAATGAATAAAAATAACTCAACTTTGTTTACTTTTGTCATGGCAAGGGTCCTCTCTCTACCTCTCTCTCTGTAAATCTCGAACTCACCTCACTTTAATCAAGCAATCAAGCAATCAATCAACAACGAATAACCACTCAATGTATCAATCAACAAGAAGTACATATCTAACCACAAAAATATATATATAACCACCTAGAAAACCGATAACAAAACCAAAATGAATTGTATATTTCCCTCAGCATACACACGTTGCAATTTATCCCGAAAGCTACCACTATAAATATTAACCAATACCCAATGTTAGTGCCAATCCAATTAAGCTACTTAGTTGCGATTTGCAAGCGTATTAGCGGATTAGCAGATTAACCCCTCCCAACAGAGCCACCAATTAAAGCCAAACTGAAACTGAATCCGATCCAGAATCAGAACCAAAAACAGAACCCAAAGCCGAGGGCCAAAGCAAAACAACTAGGCTTACTCTACTCCACTCAGTAGATTCTGAATACGAAAACCATCTAGACAAAAGAAAGCAGCGCGGCCGTATTTAATTCTAATTCCAAATCCAATTGAATCGGAACCAAAAGGCGGAACCCCATTCGAATCAAAAGCAGGGAAAAGCAAAACAGGAAACTATAACCAGTTTTAGTTAAGAACCTTTGTTTCTCTCTATTTCCGTTCAGTTTCTTTTTCGGTTTGTGCTCTTTCAGTTCCAACTTACTGTAAATAATTCCCAAATACAAGCGAAAAAATGTTGTAAATATATAAAAAGTAATATAAAAAAACAAAAAAGAAACATGAGACTGAAAAATGAAATTGTTTGTTCCATAACCATTTTTTATTACCAAACATTTACATATATCTAAATATATACTCATATATATTTGCAAACTCTATTCAATATTTATATGATATGTATATTTTCCTTACTTCAACATTTCCAACCACTCCAACAACAGATCTCTCGAAAACCTAAAACTAAAACTAAAACCAAAACTAAAACCCAAGCCAAAACTAAAACTACAAATCAATTTGGAGCAATTCAAAGTTAAAACACGTGTGCGAGAGTGTGTGCCAGTGTGTATTTGATTCAAATATAGAGAGATGAATAATAACCAACTGAGGTGTGTGCACACACACACGCACACACACACGAGAAATTTGATTGGATTTTGGTTTTGAAATTTGCATATTTGAAGTTTTGTACATTTTTACCAGCCGCAGCTAAGTTTTTGTACAGTTCGTTTCGCGTTTGTTCCCATCTGTATAGTTCTGTATAGTTCTGTATAGCAAACAAAGCAATCCGAACCCCAAATGAGCACCCACACATCTGTATTTACAAAACAAACTTGTATTTAGTTGCGACCCAGAGATGCGACTCATCTACTCATCTGTAAATAATCTCACCTCAAATCATGACAAAGACCAAAGACCAAAGACCAAGCACACCGGACCCGAGAACACGACGATCCAACAGAACCAATGCGGAGTATTGAAGTCTTGGACCAGTTTCCCAAAAACGTACCCATTCAAATGTCGGACGGTTGAGCGTATTGAATTTCCAATAGGTTCCAGTACTTTGGCGAGCTGTCGAAGAATTATTGCCTAAGTTTGTTCATCCTATTTTT
Source organism: Drosophila simulans (assembly GCF_016746395.2). Lineage (NCBI taxonomy): Eukaryota > Metazoa > Arthropoda > Insecta > Diptera > Drosophilidae > Drosophila > Drosophila simulans. The sequence continues at coordinate 4,915,621 of NC_052523.2, forward strand.
TCGCTTTATCTGGCATCACATTCACAACCCACTTACTTAACTTTACCCGCCCGCCCATGATTTATTTATAGGTCGAAAATGGAAATTGGAAACTTGACACCGAGTGTCAAAGTGTTTTCACTTCATTCCGACGGGACTCGGAGTACTCGCAGCAATTATTCCTGGCGAAAGTACCCATCCATCCAACCATCCATCCATCCATCCAACCATCCATACCAGCTGCAAACATTTTATTCGCATCCATAACTCGCTGTTAATTGCTGTAATCCCCTTAGTTCTTAATCAGGTAGCGAGCTGCTAGTGCACCTAATTACCGGGGAAAATAGAAAATAGAGACGGCATAAAAGTATCTCATTGGCACATAATGCAGTTTGCACCGCCACCGCTCGACCTTCTTACATGCTCACTTAACCTCTCCCTTAGTCGGACTTAGATACAGATACAGATTCAAGCTCAAAACGAGCTTCCAGATCCAGATCCGTCATGGCAACGCCGCAATCCACCCGGACACGCATAGAAATGTAAATTCATTATTTATTATTTGTTTGCCTCAATAGAAATCAAATTAGTTTAAGTGGCGAGCTCTTGGCCCAGAGCAGAGCGCAGTCAGTCAGACAGTTGGCTTCGCATTTGAAAAACGCCCACCCACGCGCCACGCCCATCGCCACCCAGCCGCCCGCCCCCCTCTATTTTGATATTTTCCACTTGATATTTTCGAGCTGGAACTCCAGTAGTCCGACTGTCTGGCTGTTTGACTGTTTGACTGCCTGACTGGCAGTCTTGGCTGCCTGCCTTCCTTTTTTCCTTGATTTGATTTTGTTTAAATATTAAACGAGAGTTTTAGGTCTCATTTATAATTCAGGGGATCCCCCCGTCCGACCCGCCGCCCAACCACCACCCATACGCCCCGATTTTGATTCCGATTGAGGGGGCGGGGTCAAGTTGGTTTTGATTAGCAGACCGTAAAACAATGGTATCAATAGTACAATGGAATTGCGTGTGCGTGTGTGCTGTTCTTTATTAAATCATTATTTGTTTAGATTGTCACACAAGCGCGCACACAAACACGAGATTAAATTTCAGCTTTGGATAAAAGAGCAAGCCCTTCGGCAAACTGAGAACTGAAAACGGAAAATGGAAAACTGAAAGCTGAAAACGCTGCAAGGACCCATCCTATGCATTTCGGTCATATTAAGGCCTTTAAATTGAGATTTCCAGCAACGGCATAATAAAGTTGCTTTCAATTACGACAGTTTCAGTCATTTTTATGGCCCACAGCAAACACACACAGGGAAACAATGTATCTGCATCTGGCTTGGCAGACTGTAATTGGGCTTAGACAGTCGACAGTTTCAATTACTGAAAACTTGTACATACGGGATTAGCAGGGAAAGCCTTGTTAATTGCTATAAGGCTAATGTAGTGTCGTTTTCACTCGTGTCGGGCATCAAAGGATATGGAAGGTTTTCCACACACTGGCGAAACTACACTCTCGTTCGAAATAATAGGTTCACTCGAGGCAAGTTGAATCTAAAGCTATTATATAGATCAAATTCATTCATTTGAATATCAATTGAATGTACTCTTAAATTAACTTCCTAAAAGAAAAAAACATAGATATATAAAAACAACTTCGTGTCAAGTTCTATTATTTCGACCATGGGTGTGCCCAAGCGAGCAAAGTGCGTGTAAGCGAGCTGCCAATCAAATGAACGAGTCTGCTGCCCGACTCCTGAATCCTTCGATTCATTGGCATCAATGATAATCCAATGCGAGCCATCAAAAGCAATTGCATACTTCGGGGCGTTTGCTAACTGCCATTTAAATTGCATTTTCGAGTACAAACTACACACGATAGTACGAGTATCACTAGCCACTCGACCCCTCAGCCATCCGCCGCCGCCCCAATCTTTCCCAATCTTCACTGCCCCCCTTAATTATGTTTACCGCTTTTTTGCGAGCGCTTTTAGTCAGACATTTTGTGTAGCCGGTGACGGGCTGCCAGGCAGCATTTGCATACCAATTTCCCCACCGGCCACCCACCTGAATGCCTCCTGTTTGCGATTCCACCTGCACTCCGCCAGCAAGCAAGCAAAAAGCGGAAAAAGCCCGGGCATAAAAAATGAAGCCTTGGCCGGGGTGATGGGCACTCAATGAAGGCCAGGCCGCAGCGTTTTAATTGCAGCGCAGAAGCGTAGGCGGTATATGAAAATAATTAAAATAATTAAGCAAAACTACGGCATCCAAGCACTCGGCGCTTTCATGAGGAGGAGGAGGCGGGCGCCCTCTACTTGAGTTCTCGTTTTTCACATTTTTCCACCAAAATATTCAACAATCATCTCCGTTCGCCGCAGTTTCCGCCAGTTTCTTTTGGCCATTTTATTATGAGTTTATCTTTTTGGGCGTTCAGCGCCGCCCACTCGCATTCCTCGGGCCCTCATAATTTGTATTATGTTATTTGGTGTTACAACATAACAGGACATGCTTTCGCCAATTTCGGTGCAAGAATATTTAAATTTAATCAAATGTCGGTAAAAATGTTTGCCATGCCTTTTGTGCCCGCTTCGGAAAAGCAAAAAAGCGGAAAAAAAAAGTGGTGAGGGAAAACCATCAACAATAACAACACGCACACGTAACAGGGCATTGCCATTCCATTTGGGGGTGGAAGTGGGTGCAAGTGGGTGTGCGTGTGGGTGCAGAGGAGCGGTGTGTGTGGATGGGTGGGTGGGAGTTTCCACCTGGACGTTGACTGGGTAATTTGTTAGTGGGGCCGGGAGGCGCAGGAAACCCAACTCAACCCCGATCCTAGTCCGACACCGAGTTTTATTTTATTTTATTTTATATAGTTTTTGGCATTTTCATGTGCCCACTTTTCCTTCGTGTTCCGCCTTTTTTTCCGGGGCCTGCGTGAGTTGGTACAGTTTTCGCCGCGTGTACATACATATGTATGTGTGTGTGTGTGTACATATAGAGCGCGAATACCGAATACCGAGGATAAAAACTTATTTACCTAGGGACACCCGGGAACGGAGCCGGATTCCGGATTCCGATTCCGGGGCGATTCAGTGGCGTCAGGCGCCCGGGGTGTCAACCAATTTCGAGTGTTTTCCCCGGGTCCTGGCCCGCAACAAAAACGAGAAGGGGCGGGGCGTGTTGGAGTGTGGGCGAAAAAGAAAATCTCTCAACGCTCCTGGCCAAACACACACACCGTGTTGCCAATTGTTGTTGTTGTGTGTTCCCGGCGTGGACACACACGCACACACACACCCCGCTGCCGCCGCCGCCATGACCCACACATACAACGTATATTCTCACATTGCCATTTTCATTTCAATTCATTTCATTTATTTATGCAATATTTTATGTGCTCATTCATTTTTTGCCCGTTCCGTTGTCGTCGGTGTGCCCGATTGTTCTATTAATTTGTTGTCGCTCCTCGTTCGGGCTCCTCGTGGTCCCCGTACCATCCAGCCCATCCAAGCCATCCAAGCTATCCAGACCATCCTGGTCGGTGGCGTTTTGGCCCGGTTATTTGCCATCCGCCTCGGTTCGGTTCCATTGTCAATTTGTTGGATACACGTCTATTTGTACCTAGTATTGTATGCGCATAAAATTCGTGCCATAAACCCCATTCGTCTTAATTTGTATGCCTTGTTTTGTTACGGTTACGGCTACGGTTAGGCTCTGTGTTTTGTGTTTTCTGTATTTTGTTGATACTTATTTATTATTTTTATGCCCGGCTCACTTATCTTTGCGTGTCTAGCCTCCGTGGCCCCTTGCCGAACGGATATTTTTGGGTAATTGGGGAGTGTAGAGGAGGGCTGCATACCATAAACTAGCCTCGTGCATTAAAGCCAAATTCGACAGAACTGCAAGCAATAAGTTCGCGTAGCCACACATAAAACAATCATCATCAGCAGAGGCGGAATTCGATTCGGAATGATAATCTGATTTAGAAGCAGAATCTGAATCTGAATCTGAATCCGAATCAAAATCAGAATCAGAGGCGATGGCCTCAACGTAAACGACAGTTGTAGAAATGTGAATATGAACAATGACAATAACAATTACAATTACACACAACGCTGTAAATAAAGGTCCAAATTCCATATATTCTCTTGTACAGATATTTAATTGTGTTTGTTTGTTGGTACATACATACTTACATACATATTTACTACTGATTGATTTGATTTTGAGTTACTTTTGAGATACTGTTCGTTGTCACCAATTGAGACGCTTTGATTTTGTTTTTTGAATATTATATATAACTCTTTGTATTTGTACATGATTATGATTATTAATGTTTATATTAATCCACTGCTAACAAAATCATCATCAACTTTGTACAGTAAAACCATGAGCGAGTTTTAAAGTAAACCAAATGAAGATTAACCCAAATCTGGAGCTTCGGCTTGTGACGAAGTTGAAAGTAGGATTTCCAAGATTGGTAGCGGTGCATGAAGAGATGTACATAAACACACTTGTAATATACAACTCCATACCTCTAAGTTCACCAATGTTTCCTCTCTTAAGCTTCAAATTTGATTGTGATCCGAGCGAACGGTTTGTAAATCTCCTTATTATGGCTAATAATGTTTTTTGGATATAATTCATGCCTTGTTTTTTACCTAATCAGATCGAGTCTGCCAAGCTCTTGGAAATCGTACAACCCAAATACCCAAATGCCCATTCCATTTCGAAAAGAATGCCTTTCAAATTTCATTTACCGGTTTGTTAAGTTTCCTTCAGTTGTCCGATCCCCAAAATGCACCCAACCGCACCCGAATTACCCACCACAATCCCCAATCACAACTCCCGCTTTTGAGTTCTGTTTTCGCTTAAAAAAAAAAGAAAAAAGGATTTAAACAGGAAAATTCACTGGTTTCCATAGAGCCTACGAAAGCGAATTCGAGACACATCTGTATAGAAAGCCATGCGCTCATTACTTTACCTACTCTCTGTCATACTTTGTTTTCTAATTCAATTTCGTGGATGTCAACAAGAAAGGATTTCAGCTAAATTTTGTGCTCCTTTGCACATGCCTGTGAGAAAGAAAAATTGAGAAGAAGAAAGATAACGAACCACGGCAAAGTGATGATATGATATGTACATATCTAGCCACGATTATACAATATCGAGTACATCTTTGTATGATGATATGATGATGAAATGTTGGGATGGGCTGCCCGGTGACCGCTAGTATAATTGTCTCATTTATCAATTACTTATTGTACTTTCTTCTTACTACATTCTACCTAACCTAACAACCTACTACTACTTTACCTTACTACTACCCTACTACTACTATTCGTACTACTATTTGCTCTATGGGTTCACCATTCTGTGTTGTTCTTTCCTTTCTGTGTGTCCGTGTTTGTGTCCTTTTCAGTTCGGTTCCCCAGCTTTGGTTGTTTCGATTTTTTGGTTTCCTCAGTTGCTTTGTTGTTGTTTAATTAGTTTCCATTCAGCTTCGTTCTGTTGTGTTCTGTTCTGTTCGGTTGAGTTCAGTGCAGTCGGTACTCCCTACTCTGTACTCTGTACATACATGTGTGTAATTTAATTAATGTAATTTTAACATGAAACTCAACAATTTCTGCTCTCGGTTACTCATAAGTTACAATTGTGTCGTTTGTTCGTTCGTTCGTTCGTTCGTTAGTTCGTTGGTTGGTTCAATCCTTTGTTGTTCCTCCTCCTAGCTGTGTGTGTCTCTCGTTTATCATTGTTGTTCGTGTTGTGCGTGTGCGTTAGATTGTTTTTTGGGCCACCATACTCTGCTGTATACTGCAATTTAGCCCGGCTATCTAATATAACTCTGCGCTTAACGGTCCGTCTGACCGCAATACAAAAACAAAAAACAAAAAAAAAAAAACTACCAAAAAAATCGTAAAGAGAATACCGAAAACCAACTGCAAAAGTATTATAATTTATTTTACATTTTTTTCTTACGTTTTTCCATGTCTGTGATGTCGTTTTTTGCCTTGTCATGATATACTCCCATATATATGCTACAAACGCTTCTCCGTAGTATTTGACCATACACGCACACACACACAAACACATACATGTACTCCCACTCAAAAGTGAATATGAAAAACATCCGACACCCACACCACACAAACACACATGACACACGACACTCACACACTGCCACGCCCACTCTACACCTTTCTTTTGTGCCTTGTATAACTCATAAAGTGTAGTTGCTACTTAATTACAATCATTACTCAAAAACGCCACAAGGCCGGTCCTGAAAAGCTGAAAACCTGAAAACCTGAAATCCCGTCCACCCATCTACCCAATACAGTCGATTACACCCGAGTGTATCCTGCATATCCTGGCTTTTTACACCACACATATTACATACGTAATTGGTACTTTTTCCATAATTATTTTACTCTTTTTGCGACTCTGCGTGTGCCTGTTTTTGAGTTCCTTGCCGTAGCCTGTGTAATGCTAAAGAAACCAACTGAAACAATTCAATTTGCTGAAAGAAAAGTTGAATAAAAACCAAATACGAATACGAAACCGTTTGTTGTGTGTCTTTTTAGCTGTAAACATTTTGTACTGTTGAGAACAATGCCTGAATGTGTTTATGTATATATTATGCCCATATCTGTATCTGTATCTGTATCAGTATCTGTTGGTGTATACTTATACGAAACGGATTTTAGTTACAATTAACTTTACACCCACAACTCTACAACTCTTACCAGTAAAAAGAAAACGAAAAAGAGAGGACCCTTTACCAAAAGAACATGTATATGCCATATACATATATATGCCACATATATCTCTCGCGTTTGCCATAAAGAAACCATAAACCACCGATTACCCAATTTATTCATCATGAGTAAATGTTTGTTATTATTATTATTATTTAGTTGATTCAAATGTTATGCTTGCTCTAGCAACAACTACCTTATATACGGCCCTACCAGGCACTAACATTATTTTACGACCTGAATTGCCTCTGTTCCACCTGCCCCCCACCACAAGACCCAACCCAACCCAACCCAATTCCAATCCCAAGCCCAATCTCAATCTCAATCCAAAACCCATCCAGATCCCGTGCTTCTGGTTTCAGAGCCGGAAGAACAAGATGAACCAAGTGTGTGTTTTTGCTTTTCGGTTATTTTTTTATGAACGTGTCGTGCCTTTCAGTTGAGTTTACAATACAGAAGTTGGGCAGTGCAGTTCCACAGCCCAAGGAAGCGCCGCTGAAAATGAAAAACTCTTGTCTTTAAGTTATTTCTGTGAACGTCATAAGTCTTTGGTTTGTTGTTCCTTATACCGCCTTTGGTTTGTTTGCCTCTTTCTTTCTTTGTTGTCTCCTATACATTTTTGTTGTATTTTTCTGGAACTTACATACTTATCTTACTTATGTATTGTACTTACCGCTGCTTTTTACACATTTCCACAGAAATTGTTGTTGTTTCTCCACTCGGTGCCGCACTGGAAGCTCCACGCTGGGGGCATGACCGCGGTGGCAAGTTGCCTTTGCCTTTCCGCACAGCAAAAGCAACTCGCAACGCTCGACTTGCGACATTTTTGCTGATTTAAAGCTCCATTTCGTCATTTATTTGCGCAATTTTCTCCCGGACCATCGGCATCAGCGGCCACTTAATTAAACAAATTTCTGTGCAATTTAAATGGCATGCTTGGCGATGGCCCCGCATGAGAAATCCCAACAGCCCAACAGTCCAACATCCCAATAGCCCAGCAGCAGGGCAGCTTCCAGTGCGGCACTCAACGAAAAGTTGAAAAAAAAGCAAAACCAAAAAATAAAAATATATATAAAACATAATTTCCACATCCCTAGCCCTTTGTAGACTTGATTTCCTTTCAACCATGCCCTTACTTTAATGTTTTGCTATTACTTAGTACAGTTTACTACTTACCTACTCTGCTCCCACTAAAAACCTTACTGCTTTCTACTACTAATACTGCTACTACTACCACCACCACTTCTATAACTACTACTACTACTATTTTTTCCTACTTCTATGTGTTCTGTGTTCAACGACCATCTAATTTGCGATTTGCATTAATTGAATTTTTATTTGTGCTTTTAAAATAATCATGTCCCCCAGACTTTTGCAAGGGCCGTGAGACTTTACAGAATCTCTGCGACCAGATTCCGGGCGATGCCCTGCTCTACTCGCTTTTCCGGGAGAGCGCCGAGCCGGTCAAGTGTCCGCTCAAGGGTGAGTAGGCTGCCCAAGCCCCGCCTGGAACTTGGGGCACTTCAGGGACTTTGCCAAGGGGGATCTACATCCATATCTTTCGCAGGACCCTTCATCTTCACGTACAATCGCGGGCACGGGGAGTGCAAGTCGCCGGTGTCCAACATTGAGAGCTGCACGGAGGAGAGCCGCCTCCTGTTGAGCTTCCAGGCCTGTCCCGATGTCCAGGGCACCGAGAGTACGGGTAAGTACCGCCTCCTCCGCAGGCGCCAATGACTCATCGCCTTTCTGTGCCCGGCTGGAGCTCAAGACGAACGTCCTTCCTTCCTTCCTTCTTGCTTCCTTTCTTTTCGGTGCTGGTGCTCCTGCAGTCGAGGAGCTGACTTGCCTGGCAACCTGGAAGGACGGCAACTCACGCTACTTGGTCGGTCTCGTCTCGCACCATCACGCCATTTCGAACGAGGAGCGCTACCGCTGCTTTGTCTACGAGAAAATCTCCTCGCTGATGGGTAAGCAGCATCCCAGCCAGCCCCCGGGCAAACAGGATGAACTTTTGTTCGGGCCCTAATACCCGTACCCACTCGTACCCTTTGCAGGCGGACCCAGTATGCTCAGCTCCAAGGATGCCGAATATAAGCTGGCCCAATCCGGCGACGCCACTTGCAATGGCTTAGACAGTGCCGAGGTAAGCATTTTCCACACCCATCCAGATGCCCCACTCCCACTGCGAAAGTGCCTCACCCTGTTCCTCTACCATTTCACTTAACTGCACTCGAAGAAATGATTTAGTTGTTTCGTCTTTCAAAAGCATCTATATATTTTAAAGTTCTAATGGAATAAATAATAGTATATCGAGTAATAAACTCTGGACTCTTTACAACCTATAGTATTGTTAAAAAGCAGGACGGCTATTAACAAAACCTATAAATAGATCCTGTACTCTAATTTAATTTTATTTTAAGCGATTGTTTATTAAGCAACGCCGTTCAATAATTTTTTTTTGAATTCGCTTACGGCCAGTTTGGAAGTTAGAAAATTAATTTTGAATACTGAAATGAGATGTTCATAAGCGCACTCGTATTTCGAGTGTTCAACGACCACGCCCAGTTCCTAATCCAACTAACTGCCGCCCACAGGTCGGCTCACGTATCATGTCGCTGCGAAAACCGCCCATCGCCGAGCGCTGCGACTTCCCGGCGTGGTTCAAGGGACCCCGCCACTGGCATGCCCTCATGGGCAATGCCGTCTACAATTATCATTCCAAGTGAGTAGCAATCAGGCCTGTGGCCAAGTTGTCATCCAAAATCGAAACCGAAACTGAACCCGAACCCGAACTTCCACTTTGCAGCGACGGGTCCGTGCACATTATTAAGCCCAACGGCTATATGGAGACACGTGCGCTGTGCGAGCAAATAAATAAACAGACGCCGACAGAAATGATGGCCGTGGTGCACTACACCACCGGGTGGTAAGTGGCCCCAAATTGAAAAAACCCAGCCAGCGAATTCAATGTCCGCTCCCCTTGTCCGCCGGCAGCCAATCGGGATTCATGTGCATGATGTTCTACCGCCGGGACACGTTCGTCATCGAGATACAGACCGGCAAGCCTGCCATTCGCCTGGAGGATGCCTGTGCACCGGATCACTTTGACATCAATAAGATGGCCTACATTACCTTGCTGGGTAAGCTGCACTGACTCGCCTGCCGCCTCTATCGAGTCTCCTCTCTCAAACGCTTGTTTATGTCGCTCTTTAGCAAGCAATCCGGACTTGGCCATTTGTCCCATGGAGGGCATCTACTCGCTACGTGGCGCCATCGGACCGCCGTACCTGGCCACGCGCCACAAGCGCAATCACAACGGAAAATCGCATCTGGGCCATGGACATCACCACCACGAGGGCGCTGACTCGGGAAATTTCGGACATAAAGGGTATGTGCTCTGTGTGTGCCGCCACCTCTGACTTTTCTCAATCTATTTCCATGGTTACAGACACAGTTCGTTGAGCTTCCGAAACGCGGAGCGCATGGAGCGCGGCTCCTGGCATGCCAATACCCGAGGCCTGCCCGTTCGTAGTCGCCGCAACGCACCCAAGGATCCGCAGGAGCATCAGCAGCAGCAGCAGGAGGCGTTGGTGCTGGAAAAGGTCAACAGCAGCGATACAAGCGTGGGATTCGTGGCCACGCGGAATAGACGTGATGTTCCCGGCTGTGTGCCCAACTACAATGCCCAGCGGCAGCTCTGGGTGGGCTGTACGGCGGAGAACTTGATAGACGTTAGTCCGCTGTGCAGCGTGGATGGTGAAGAGGGTGAGTGGATGTCACCTAACTGCGGGTGTAATCTATGTTGACACTTTGCCCATGTAGCATTTGATAGATTCCTTATCGTCACGATTCAGTTGAAGCCTAGTACATATATTCACTTTTCACTTAGTCCTGAATATCTTTAAACGATTTTGGTTATGATATGAGCGGAGTGTTCTCAAGAATCATTAGATACATTTGTATAGTTTATGTTTAAGTAGTTAACACTGCTCGCAATCTTACTCCTTGATTTAAGAGCACAAATTAGTAATTATTTATCTTAGAAGTTCTTTTACTGCAGATAGAATTGATTTTACACCTTTCTAATGCAGTAATATGAATGATGGAATGAAATTTATAACATTCTTTCCTTGTCTATGTCCAGAGTACTCCTGCCACGGATCCTGGAGCGAAAACAGCACCTTCTACATCATAGCGCGCCACAAGGGCAGCAAGCACGGAGTGTGCCTGACCTATCGACCCACGGAGGGCACGGCTGCCAAGTTGGTAGTGGGCGATGCCTGCTATCGCGGCACTCAGAAGCCGCCCGATCACCATTTGGAGGCCAACCTGTCTGTTTTGGGTGAGTAATTGCGCGAACTAACTGAAATTCAGAAACATAACGCTTCGAATATCCAAAAAACGCAGGTAAATGTGGCGAAACTGGCGCCAGTGCCGCACAAGTTCATCTGGCCAACTGGCTGCTCCTGGTGGCGATGGCGATGGCGTCATGGCTTCAGCTGCACAGCTGAGGGACAACAAGTGGCAGGAACTACAAGTAGACACATGTGGGCACCTAAGCGTGACAAGCCAAAGCGCTACGTATACATCACCCCGAAACCAAATCCCATTATGATCGACATGTATACAAGACACATCTAAGACTTATTGTATATTTCGTGTAGTATGTGTAAGGCGAAATCGAACCACTTCGCGCTGGTTTGGCTGTATATAATGTATTGTTTTTTTCTTTAGTAATGATACACACTTTTGTTTAGTTCTAAGTGCTTAAAATAAACGAGATTTCGATAATTAAGACACGCAGGAGCACACAATATGGAAAATGGTTTGCAATACAGCCTTAGGTCAGCGCTATTTGTATTAGGCCTAGTAAAACGCGTCTATTACTAAAAGTAGCGCCACTATTAACGCAAGTATGCTGCAAATGCTATTAATTTATAGTATAGCATTTAGAACATAAAACCAACCAGAGAAAAGACATCAGAACTATACGAACACAAGCTAAAAGCTTCTTCGTTTTGTTTTTAGAAATCATCTTGTAGTGTGTTGTACGACATGTATTTTTTATATATAATTTCCGAAATGTTTCCTACAACAAAGTACATATGAGATGCAGGACAAAGCCAGAACATTTTAAACTATACAATATAAATGTGAAATGTATTCGGAGAAAGTCCGATTTCGCGATGCTTTCAAAATGTACAAACAAGCAAATGGCCGATGGTTGGCCACTCCATGATTATTACGCTGCGTGCAGCTCAGCATAAATAAATATGGCATAAATAAACAATATATTTTTATGTACAAAAACGCAAAATCGTGCATACATACATACATACGAGTATATATAATGGATAACGTTTTGCATAGGATCGCATTGGTTTCATAATACATAATTAATACCTTGCAAAGTACGCATATATTGTATGATTCATTGTAATAGTTATATATACTGGCAAGCATACACACGTAGGCATGTAAGGAAAGTGAGAGATTCGAGCAACTTTAATAAGTAGAGGCACACCACTTTCATAATCAATCAACTAACTTTGTAAGACACAAACAAAACAACACAACACAAAAACAAAGATGAACTCACGACTCAACCAAACGAATGGAGAACAGATGGTGTCAGGTCGGTAGCGAAGGATGCTAAAATAATTAGAGTGTTTAAGACAATTAAGCGGTGATATAGGTCTAGAATAAAGAACTGTGTAAATCTCTGATAGAAGCACAACAACGGACTGCGTTTGCAGTTGAGAAACAGAACAAACAGACAACATCTGCTAGGGTTTGAGCGAGGAATTAATGATGATCAAGTGTATCCAAAGGATTTCAAAAACTAGCATTTTTCTCTCGATGTAGTAAGCAATCATTTTGCGCAAATTCCAAAACGAAAACCTAAGCGAACTAATAACGAGTATCGTAACGAGTAACCAATTAAGGAGTAGCCAGGACTTAAGCAGAGAGAAGAGACCCCTTCAAGGCAACTAGTCAAAATTTATGAAGCGTAACTTTGAGTTCCATGTAAATAGCGAATGTAATGCGAATTGACCCCGGTACGCGGTACGGTGTGTGTATACATATGTAACTAATTCCTAGTTAGCTAAAGGACGAAAGGATTGTGGCTAGGGAACCGACGACTCGGCGGGCAGGACACCGATACGCGCAGTGGCGTACGGATGAGTAAGATATGGGTTACTTTCTAAATACTATGTATACATTCAGCAACACTTATATAGAAATACGAAGATAATGAATCATAAACTCGAACAGCAGGCCGACACCTAATAGTGAAACGGAAATACCGAAGCGGAACCGGAAACAGGAAGGCAGAAGCAGCAGCACACCATATCGTTGTGGCCAGACAAATCAGTAGTCGAGATGAGATGTACAAATGATGTACAATGATGATCGGACGAAGTGGCAGACGCTGTGCTTGAACATTTTTTTGAGTGTACCTCTCTTTAAATAGGCATTTCCATTTGTTGTCAGCTTTTAAAACGTAAATACGAGCATATTAAATAATAATAAAAGCATTTTAAAGAAGAAAACCGCAGACACTTGAGTCAAACGAAATATCGAATAATACTTCAAGTCATGGGACAGTTTTAAAGCCCATCCTCCATCAGCCAGGACTCAAATTCCATTTGGTAGCCGCTTTTCTGGTTTATTTTGCAATTGTTAAACTGAGACACTTTACTGTCCCCTCCTCCATCCATTCATCCATTCCCCTCTTCGAATTCTGAATCGGCTTCAGGATCCAGCCTAAGTTGTCTACTTAGCGTGTTATTGATGTTCCAAACGGTCTCCACAAATGTATTCGAACGTTTCTAAAAACTGCTATCTAATTAAACGGAAAACCAAACATACATAAATCCAAACCAAGCAAAAACATATTTTTGTAAATAGACAAATCAACGCTTGAATTTTTATCCAGTTTTTGTGTATGGCCAACTGCAGTCGACTTATGTGTGATGGGCGGCCGCTTCAGCTTGTGGGCGTGGCTGCTCCATTTGAGTGTGAACGCTAAGCATTAGAAATAAGTGATTTTTATATTCAATGCGATTTTATAAATAATTTTAATTGTCTATTTTAACGGGTGAAGCAAGCAGAAAGGAAATGAATGTAATTATGCCGTCGGTTTAGTTCATGTGTGTGAAGAAATATGTATGCAATTTTCGTCAATAATTGAATGTTTTGAATACTGTGTTCTTACCTTGTTTGGATTTGTTTTTTAAGCTAATATAAATACAAATACAAACTAATTAAAAATATATATCTTATGTATTTTTATTTGAGGCGAGTAAACTTGGGAAGTCAAGGGCAATTGGCGTTTAAGCAGATTCTTAATTTGTACATATGCCAAATCCTCGAAATATGAAACAATAAGCGTAATTATACAAACTTTCTCCGATATAACAATTGACAATCCTCTGACTTCGGTAGTCGATAATCATCATAATATTTGAGCTGTGACTTTTATTCAAAAAGGCTTTCCGAATTTAAGCCTGCAGCAGAGGAGCGGCTTAATCAATGCCATGAGCCTGGAAACATCCGACCCGTCACTTAGAGTGAGGAGAAACCATGGACCAATAATAACAATTTTTTCAGATTTTCATTTTTCCGTTTATAAAGAGCAATTTTTAATACAAAGATACTTAATTTCAAATACTGTTATTAAAAGGGATGGAAACGTTTTCTTAATGCAATTAAGAACTTCTGCAATGCAGAACCTAAAACTTCCAGCTTGAAAGTTGCGCGAGATGAATTAGTCTCCGTTCAGCCAGGACGTTAGGGTAAGATTACAGCGCTGCCCTGTAGGTCAAACCCTGCGGGTTAATGATGTGCGATGTCAATAGGACGCACAGGTTCCTGGCTATATCCTTGTTGTGGACATATCGCTTCGCCTCCGAAATCCTGCGGAGCATATTACTTCGAAACGATGGTATGCGGTTTAAGTTGGTCCGGGCACCTATGCCGTACGTTTATCGCCTACAGCGATAAAGATCTCCATGACTTATCGAACCGTCCAAACAATCAACGGCATGTGGAGAATCAAATGCCACAGATTCCATTGGACAGCCGGAATGATCATGGGCCAATACTTATGGCGTCCGTGGAGCTAAGCTGCAGAAAAACGATGACAACGATGATGTTTGGTAAGTTCTGTGGGTGGAAACTTTCCTTGGTGGATCGCTTGGAATCGGGGGAGCTATTTAGGTGCCACTGTGTGTGATGCAAAAGCAAGTGAAACAGGTACAGGAGTGTATCTTCGTTATGCAATCCCCAATTTGGTCGCAGCATATAATTAATCCTTCATTTTAAGGAAGTGTGGCTACGTATCCTTAAGACACAGACAGCAGGATCTATGTATCTGAATTACATTTGTGTTCTATTTATTTTTGGAGTTGCCTCTTTTGGGTTGGCTGAATCGGATTAAAAGATCGTGAGGCATCTAAAGTTTTTCAGATGGCTGTTTACTTGATCGGAAGCCAATGAAGAATTGGAAACTATGGCATAACAAAAATATATGCACGTGCGTGGAAATTTACACCGTCGTATCTGTAATGCCTTACTAGTAACTGCAAATATTAAGTGAAATAATATAGTAAAGTAATAGTAAAAAAACACATTCAAGTTTTGTTGTTTTCATATTTTTATTTTAGTGGAGTTAAAGCATCCTTCATCGACATCCTTCTAGGAGTACTGGTCACATCCTTTCATTGGTATGTTGCGTAGTCATCGTAGAAGTCATCGAATTGGTTTTTATTGAAATTTTTATCTCTCTGGTCATACATTTGGTGGGTGAGGTTTTTTGATGGTATTCGAAATACCGACATAGGGTCTTATTTTTAGGGAAAACTTAAGAGACAAAGCATCAGAAACCTCACCCGAAAACCTGATGCTTTTTTGTACGTACGAAAAGGAAGGGATTTTTGAAAGTATTTGGGGGATGCGGTTCCCTTAAATCCATATCATGAATTATAAATTCCGCAGTAATAAAGTTGGTTTTAGGCAAAACATGTAAAGTAAAAAGTAAAGATCAAACAAGAAATAAGTAAAATTCAATATTTGAAATAGACTCGTGCTATTAAATATATCCATATAATACGACCGAAACCCACATCCATACAATACCAAAACAACAATAAAATCTGAAATTATGAGCACAAGGATAAGCCACAATAATGAAAGGGCAAAAAAACACAAAATTCAAGGATAGCGATGTAATAAATAAACAACATTTTTAAAGTCTTCCAATCTGGTTATTTAAGATATACGAGTAACGCTTAATGTATTAGTTGTTTCCTTCATTTTAAAGCAAATCAGATTTTGAAAGCCATTTATCTCATGATAGTTTCATGTTAGGGATTCGAAGCAGCATGAACAAATCTTTTTTACCAATTTTGGTATGTATGCTTTAGAAAACAATAACTTCATTATTTTTAGTAAGGGCAACATAACTACATTAATATGTTTTGGCATATTCATCAATGGTTGGAAAGCCGTAATATGCATTTCAACTCATCTCATTCCTGGACGAGTTATGAAAAATGTTTAAGTTGCGATAGTTTTGGTCGAATGCAAATGTTTGCAGTAGTATCAAATTTGCAAAGATGAGTATGCTTCATTGAGTATAGCA
Source organism: Drosophila simulans (assembly GCF_016746395.2). NCBI lineage: Eukaryota > Metazoa > Arthropoda > Insecta > Diptera > Drosophilidae > Drosophila > Drosophila simulans. The sequence continues at coordinate 4,931,995 of NC_052523.2, forward strand.
TATTATATATTTGGTGGAATAGGATGGAAAGGAGGGCACTTGCAGTTCGCCAGAAAATGTCCGTAGTGTTGATTTGTCTTGGCCAATAAGCGGTGCATTTAAGGATTTTTTTAAATTTCCTTATGTGTTTGTTGGGAATCTTTTGAATAATAATATAATATATTATTTTAACAAAGGGGTTATTGTTAGTTTAAGTATTTTTCGTATGCATAAAATCCAGCGAAGAACCAAAGTCAATTTAATGTATCGAAGGAGGACTGTATAATATAAATCGCAGTGACAAAAACCAGTAGAATGGTATGGGACATTGTTATCAAGTGGAGAGAAATTATGGTGTGTGAGTGTGAAGTAAAACATAAGATGCTATTACCATTTTTAAGGTTTTGGATAATAGGAAAATCAGCAATATTGCTATTGATATGGTTAATACAGCGTAGTCATTTGCTGGAACTTTTACTTTTAAAATGCCGTGCAAAGAGGATAGTATTTGAGCAGAAACGAACTACCATAATATGTCCATTAAGTTAGATATATGTGAGTGAGTGAAAACAAACATAAAAATTAACACTCATACTTGGTTTATATTTATAGCAACATTCAAAGTGCATTTTTTTTCCTTAAACGGATTTTTAAAAAGCAAGTTTCCCATTTGCATTTTAAATAGAACTAGAAAAAGCTTGCACTACTAACAAATGTTCATAGTTTATTAGTTTTCATAGTAACTTCATAAGCTTTTTATGCATTCCAAATCCTTCAATCATTGTATTTGTACATCAACGAATTTGAGGTACTATGAACCAAATTACGAAAAATAAGTGCGGTATAATTATGTTGAATATATTGACTTCGTTAATTAATCATTAATTTATCTCAAGACTCATGTCCCAATGCGAAATTCATTTTAAGTGTTTTGTATGAAGAAACAAATCGTTGTCAAAATTCGAATAAAGGTAGTTTTTAAATAGAAAGGGCCTACACGAGTTGCATCGTCGTGTTTTAATTGCTGAGTTTATATTTGGGTTATTTTTGCAGAATACTTTGTGAAAATGAATTTAATCCAGCGAGTGAGAATCACTCAATCCAACATTATAAAAAAGGTTAGCACACCATTTTCAGCTGCTGTCATGCTTTATGATAAGTATTCGAAGGTATTTCAGGACCTTCGGTTTTTTCATTTAAAAACGTTTGTTAGACCGTTTAAAAACTTGGGGTTTTCTTTAAATTTATTTCAACTTTGTATTAAATTTATTCGAAAATTGGTTGTTGATCCATTTTGAGTGTTAATACGGTTGGGGTCCACTTTATGTTGCATTCATAAAAATTTAATTGATCTTATGTTTGCACCTTTCTGTGTCAATATTATTTGCACGAGCAATTCTTAAGGTGCCATGAATATTTTCTGATAATTTCAGGACCAATCATTGTAAAGATATACAATGTAATGCCCTTTTTGACAGTCAATATTTCGGGTAAATGGGAAAAAACTCAAAGTATATTTTTGAGGAGTTTTAAGAATCGTGGTGATTAGAATGGAATTGGAGTTCATTTACCAAGTTTCAGCTTTTGTTGGTTTTTAAGTGTAATATGACATTATTGGGTATTACTTTAATATCATGTTTTAGGAATCCAATGAATAATTCCCTTAGTTTTTATAAAACGACCAAAAAACCCGTGCACCCTGCCTTTTGAAAAATGACGATACGATAATTGAATAATATGTTCTTATGCTCTCTATAAAGAACTTTTAGATTTTCAGATATAGCGAATTCGTTATCCAATTCATATATTTAAAAGGCATATATTTTAAGTGGTTTTTTAAATTATAAATAACAATTCCAAAAATTCGCGTTTCTCATTTCGATTGTGATCCGGAAAGTAACTGAAAATTAAATTTCATGTATTGTAATCCAAAGTATTTATTTTTGCACCAATTCATTTTAATTTTTTAAAGATTCGTGATTTAATAAAATTAATTTATTATAATTTCTTGCGGCTAACTTTAATTGGTTTATGCATTTTTGGTTTTAAGTGATTCTTATTGATATTTTCGTTTAGCTTTTTTTTGTAATAAGTACGAATCCAAGTTTGAATAAGCGGAAGATTTGTTTAGTTTAAACTTGTTCAGTAAATTGGTTATTTTAAACATTTTTCAGTTCATTTCATTTTCAAAATAATTACCGTGTTTCTCGACTTAGGGTAAATTACGTTATTCGTTTTCGTGCTTTTTTTCGAGATTTATTTCCAAGAAACTATTCCTTTTCAAATGAATGCGACAATAAACATTTTTGATTTAATCGACCAGAACTCAAAAATGAGGCCGCTTAAAAGAATAAATTATACAAATTAGAAGTAAAACATAAAACAATTGAAAATTTTAACATAAAATGCACACGGAAATGCTGTTTATCTTAGAATTCTACATTATATGTTGTCATTGTTTTAAAGGCCTAATCAAAATCTAGTTTTATATTTTGGGGTAATCGAATTATATCATACATATTATTAAGGGGCAAGCCCCTTAAGTTATTTTTGTGCTCCCATTGAAGTGGATACAAAATACCAAATTAAGAATACATTAAGTTTCTATCCTACCTATTATCTTGACTCATAGGTTACGGAAATTTGAATTGAAAAATTTATTTGACCAAGAGGCTAATTCTTTTTGACGAATATTAAATAAGCATGTCCTAAAATCACATCTTTCAAGTTGCTTTATGATTTGGTTGAATTGGGACAGTTTTATAATACACCCTACCTAAATGGATTTTAAGTTTATTTTACCAAGAGGCTAAGCCTTTTCGACGGATAATGATTGGGGTAATCGGGATATATCATACCCATTATTAAAGAGTTCATATAATTGTGGGTTATGTTGCAGTTGCTAAGATATACCATATAAAAATACCATGTGTTCAATGCCTACCAATTAAGTCAATAACCATATCCTAATAATGGGACCTTTTAAGATTCTTTAACTTTTGTTTTAATATGTGACGCGATTTTGAATAGGGATTGTTTTATATCCCACACTGCCTATATTGATTTTCGACCGATAATGTTTGGGGTAATCGAGATAGATCATACCTATTTTTGAATAGTAATTGTAATTTAATTGTGGTTCATGTTGCAATTGCTAATATGTACCATTTAAAAATAACGTGTGCTCAATGCCTACCTATTAAGTAAATAAATATGTATTAAAATTGGGATATGATGAGACGCGATTTTGAATTGGGACTGTTTTATAACACACCTTACCCATATAGATTTTATGTTTATTTTACCAAGAGGCTAAGCCCTTTCGACGAATAATGTTTTGGGAAACCGAGATGATTCGTAGATATTATTGAAGAGTTCATATGACTCGGGCGGAAATTGTTTGTAATAATCGAGATAAGTAATACATATATTGATATACTTATTATTTTTATATATATAAACAATGCCATAAGCTTAACGACTACCGTTTAGTACCTTTAAATTGCCTTTTAAATTCTCCCTTTCATGTGGGTTTATCTTTTAGTTTATAATGGGTCGAGATCTTGATTGGAACAGTTTCATATCACACCTTACCCATATTGATCAAATACCGTAAGTTCAATGCCCACCTATTTAGGCAATATATTTCAATATATATCGTACCTAATATTGAGGAGCTCATATTATTGAGGCCCATGTGAAGAGATATTCTCTTATATATTCTTCTAGTGTTTCATAATAACAAGCCTTTTAATGGGTACAAATCAACATCACATCTTATCTATGTTTTTTGATTATACAAATTGAAGTTTACCAAGTGGACTTTTCATTGTCAAATTTTCAGAATCCAATAATTTTTGATCACTTAATACATATTTTTTAGACATATGTTTCAAATGCATATCAACTCATCTCATTCGCTGACGAGTTATTAATAATGTTTAAGTTGGGAAAATCATTTTGGTTGAAAGCAAATGTTTGCAGTACTAAAGTACTCAAATTTCAGAAGATGTGTGTGCTTGATTGAGTATAGCATATTATATATTTGGTCAAATAGAATGGAAAGGAGGACACTTGCAGTTCGCCAGAAAATTGGTTATGTCCGTAGTGTTAATTTGTCATGGCCAATATAGTGGTGCATTTAAGGATTTTTTTTTTTTAATTTCCTTATGTGTTTGTTGGGAATCTTTTGAATAATAATATAATATATTATTTAACAAACAGGTTATTGTTATTTCATGTACTTTTCGTATGCATAAAATGCAGCGAAGAACGAAAGTCAATTTAATGTATCGAAGGAGGACTGTATAACATAAATCACAGTGACAAAAACCAGTAGAATGGTATGGGACATTGTTATCAAGTGGAGAGGAATTATGGTGTGCGAGTGTAGAGTAAAAAATAAGATGCTATTACCATTTCTAAGGATTTGGAACAATATGAAAATCAGAAATATTGGTATTATGGCTTTATATGGTTAATACTGCGCAGACATTTGTTTGAAGTTATACGAAAGAAATGCCGTGCAAAGAGAAAAGTATTTGAACAGAAACGAACTACCATATGTTCATTAAGTTAGATATACCACATTTACGGTTTATGTGAGTGAAAACAGAACATTAATATTAAAATTCATACTGTTTTACTTTTTCTAGTAACAGTCAAAGTGCAGTGTTAGATGACAAGATTCCATTGCATTGAAAATGAATTCTTCAACCGATCTATAAAAAGCAAGTTTCCCATTTGCATTTTAAATAAAACTAAAAATAGCTTGCACTACTGAAAGTGACTAGCACTATAGCACTATAGTGACATCATAAGCTTTTTAAGCATTCCATATCATACCAAGAACTTCAATCATTGTATTTGTACATCAACGAAATTGAGGTAGTACATATATACTAAATTACGAAAAATATGTGTGGTATAATTATGTTGAATATATTGCCTTGGTTAATTCATCATTAATTTATCTGAAGACTTATGTCCCAATGCGAAATTCATTTTAAGTGTTTTGTATGAAGAAAAAAATTTAGTCTAAGTTCGAATATAGTTAGTTTTCAAAGAGAAGTGTCTTACGCGAGATAGATAAGAATGTTTTAATTGCTGAGTCTACAATTGGTTTACAATTCGCAGGTGGTGGGATTATTGCAGAATACTTTGTGAAAATGAATTTAATCCAGCGAATGAGAAGAATTCAATCCAACATTGTAAATAAGCTTAGCACGCCATTTCAGCTGCTGTCTTGCTTTATGATAAATAGTCGAGGATTTTTCAGGACCTTCATTATTTTCATTTAAAAACGTTGGTTAAACCGTTTCTTGTGGTTTTCCTCAAATTAATTTCAAGTTTGTATTAAATTTATTCGAAAATTGGTAGTTAATCCATTTTGAGTGTTAATACGGTTGGGGTCCTCTGTATGCTACATACTTCCCGTGCTTTCATAAAAATTTAACTTATCTTATGCTTGCATCATTCTCTGTCAAGATTATTTGCACGAGTAATTCGTAAGGTGCCATGAATATTTTCTGATAATTTCATTCATAATTTTTAATGATATACAATGTGATGCGGTTTTGGCAGCCAATATATCGGGTAATTGGGAAAAACTTCAAAGTATATTGTTGGGGAGTTTTAAGAATCGTGGTGATTAGAATGGAATTTGAGTTTAATTTACCAAGTTTAAGCTTTTTAAGTGTAATATGACATTAGTGGGTACTTCACTATCATGTTTTAGGAATCCAATGAATAATTCCCTTAGTTTTTATAAAACTACCGTGAAAGAGTGCACCCTGCCTTTTGAAAAATAATTGTTATTGTGGATAATTTCATAAAGAGTACGGATCATTTTTACGATACGATAATTGAAGAATATGTGTCTTATGCTCTCTATAAAGAACTTTTAGAGTTTCACATTATATCACATTATATTCACAATGAATGGCTTTATGAATTATAAATAACAATTCCAAAAAATCGTGTTTGTCATTTCGAATGTAGTCCGGAAATTTGCAGCAATGAATATTAATTTGTAAAAGATTCGTGATTTAATACAATTTATTTTTTATAATTTGTTGCGCCTCACTTTAATTGTTATAGGCATTTTTGGTTTAAAGTGATTCTTTTTGTTATTTTCGTTTAGCTTATTTTTGTAATAAGTATGAATCCAAGCTTGAAGGCGCAGTGGATTTGTTTAGTTTAAACTTGTGCAGTAATTTGGTTATTTTAAACTTTTTTCAATCCATTACATTTTCAAAATAGTTACCATGTTTCTCGACTTTACGTTATTAGTTTTCGTGTTTCTACAATATTTCGAGATTTATTTCCCAGAAACTATTTCTTTTCAAATGAATGTGACTAAAATCACAAAAATACCAAAAATCAAAAATTAGGTTGCTTAAAAGAATAAATTATACAAATTAGAAGTGAAACATAAAACAATTGAAAATTACAACACAAAATGCACACGGAATACTACATTTTATGTTGTCATTGTTTTAACGGCCTAATCAAAATCTCTAGTTTTATATTTTGGCTTGGGGTTATCGAAATATATCATACATATTATTAAGGGGCTTGTATTTTTGTGGTTCCGTTGCAGTTAATACAAAATACCACATAATGAATACAGTAAATTTCTATCCTATCCTATCCTATCTAATATCTTGACTCACTGGTTACGGAAATTTGAATTGGAAAATTTATTTGACCAAGAGGCTAATCCTTTTTGACGAAAATTAAACTAGCATGTGATTTTAGGACACCTTTCAAGATACTTTATGTTTTGGTTTTGAATTGAGATTTTGAATTGGGACAGTTTTATATCACACCCTACCTATATGAATTTTAAGTTTATTTTTCCAAGAGGCAAAGCCTCTTCGACGGATAATATTTGAGGTAATCGGAACAAATAAAACCTTTTGTTAATTATGGGTCATGTTAAAGTTGCTAAGATAGTTGCATATACAAAATACCGTGTTTTCAACGCCTACCTATTAAGTAAATTAGTATGTCCTAAAAATACATTTCTTCGTGTTGCTTTTAATTTTCTTTATTACCAGACCCGATTTTGAATTGGGACAGTTTTATAATACACCCTACCTATAGGGATTATAAGTTTATTTTACCAAGAGGCTAACCATTTTTGTAGGGTAATGATTGGGGTAATCGGGATAAATAAAACCTATTGTTAAAGACTTCATAGAATTGTGGGTCATGTCGATGTTGCTTAGATAAACCATATAAAAAATACCGTATGTTCAGTGCCTACCTATTAAGTAAATTTATATGTCCTAAAACCATACCTTAAAAGATGCTTCAACTTTTTGTTTATTATGTGACGAAATTTTGAAGTGGGGCAGTTTTATAAGACATCCTACCTATATGGAAATTAAGTTTATTTTACCAAGAGGCTAAGCCTTTTCGAAGGATAATCATTGGGGTAGTCGAGATAAATCATATCCATTATTTAACAGTTTATATAATTGTGGGTCATGTTGCAGTTGCTAAGATATACCATTTAAAAATACCGTATGTTCAATGCCTTCCTATTAAATAATTTAGTATGTCCTAAAAATCTTATCCTTCGCGTTGCTTTAAATTTTGTTTATTACCAGACTCGATTTTGAATTGGGACAGTTTTGTAACACACCCTACCTATAGGGATTTTAAAATTATTTTACCAAGAGGCTAAGCCTTTTCGAAGGGTAATGATTGGGGTAATCGGGATAAATAAAATATCTTGTTAAAGAGTTCATATAATTGTGGGTCATGTTGCAGTTGCTAAGATATACCATATAAAAATACCATATGTTCAATGCCTACCTATTAAGTAAATTAATATGTCCTAAAAATCAGACCTTTTAAGATGCTTCAACTTTTTGTTTATTATGTGACGAGATTTTGAAGTGGGACAGTTTTATAAGACATCCTACCTATATGGAAATTAAGTTTATTTTACCAAGAGGCTAAGCCTTTTTGATAGGTAATGATTGGGGTAATCGGGATAAATAAAACCTATTGTTAAGGACTTCATAGAATTGTGGGTCATGTTGATGTTGCTTAGATAAACCATATAAAAAATACCGTATGTTCAATGCCTACCTATTAAGTAAATTAATATGTCCTACAAATCATACCTTTTAAGATGCTTCAACTTTTTGTGTATTATGTGACGCGATTTTGAATTGGGATAGTTTTATATCACACCCTACCTATAGGGATTTTAAGTTTATTTTACCGAGGGGCTAAGCCTTTTCGAAGAATAATCATTGGGGTAGTCGAGATAAATCTTATCCATTTTTTAACAGTTTATATAATTGTGGGTCATGTTGCAGTTGCTAAGATATACCATATAAAAATACCGTATGTTCAATGCCTACCTATTAAGTAAATGAATATGTCCTAAAAATCAGACCTTTTAAGATGCTTCAACTTTTTGTTTATTATGTGACGAGATTTTGAAGTGGGACAGTTTTATAAGACATCCTACCTATATGGAAATTAAGTTTATTTTACCAAGAGGCTAAGCCTTTTTGAAAGGTAATGATTGGGGTAATCGGGATAAATAAAACCTATTATTAAGGACTTCATAGAATTGTGGGTCATGTTGATGTTGCTTAGATAAACCATATAAAAAATACCGTATGTTCAATGCCTACCTATTAAGTAAATTAATATGTCCTAAAAATCAGACCTTTTAAGATGCTTCAACTTTTTGTTTATTTTGGGACGAGATTTTGAAGTGGGACAGTTTTATAAGACATCCTACCTATATGGAAATTAAGTTTATTTTACCAAGAGGCTAAGCCTTTTTGAAAGGTAATGATTGGGGTAATCGGGATAAATAAAACCTATTGTTAAGGACTTCATAGAATTGTGGGTCATGTTGATGTTGCTTAGATAAACCATAAAAAAAATACCGTATGTTCAATGCCTACCTATTAAGTAAATGAATATGTCCTACAAATCATACCTTTAAAGATGCTTCAACTTTTTGTTTATTATGTGACGCGATTTTGAATTGGGATAGTTTTATATCACACCCTACTTATAGGGATTTTAAGTTTATTTTACCAAGAGGCTAAGCCTTTTCGAAGAATAATCATTGGGGTAGTCGAGATAAATCTTATCCATTATTTAACAGTTTATATAATTGTGGGTCATGTTGCAGTTGCTAAGATATACCATATAAAAATACCGTATGTTCAATGCCTACCTATTAAATAAATTAATATGTCCTAAAAATCAGACCTTTTAAGATGCTTCAACTTTTTGCTTATTATGCGACGAGATTTTGAAGTGGGACAGTTTTATAAGACATCCTACCTATATGGAAATTAAGTTTATTTTACCAAGAGGCTAAGCCTTTTCGAAGAATAATCATTGGGGTAATCGGGATAAATAAAATATCTTGTTAAAGAGTTCATATAATTGTGGGAGTAATGTTGCAGTTGTTTAGATATACCATATAAAAATACCGTATGTTCAATGCCTTCCTATTAAATAATTTAGTATGTCCTAAAAATCCTTTCGTTCGCGTTGCTTTAAATTTTGTTTATTACCAGACTCGATTTTGAATTGGGACAGTTTTATAACACACCCAACCTGTAGGGATTTTAAAATTATTTTACCAAGAGGCTAAGCCTTTTCGAAGGGTAATGATTGGGATAATCGGAATAAATAAAACCTATTGTTAAGGACTTCATAGAATTGTGGGTCATGTTGATGTTGCTTAGATAAACCATAAAAAATACCGTATGTTCAATGCCTACCTATTAAGTAAATTATTATGTCCTAAAAATCATACCTTTTAAGATGCTTAAACTTTTTGCTTATTATGTGACGAGATTTTGAAGTGGGCCAGTTTTATAAGACATCCTACCTATATGGAAATTAAGTTTATTTTACCAAGAGGCTAAGCCTTTTCGAAGAATAATCATTGGGGTAATCGGGATAAAAAAAAAATATCTTGTTAAAGAGTTCATATAATTGTGGGAGTAATGTTGCAGTTGTTTAGATATACCATATAAAAATGCCGTATGTTCAATGCCTTCCTATTAAATAATTTAGTATGTCCTAAAAATCCTTTCGTTCGCGTTGCTTTAAATTTTGTTTATTACCAGACTCAATTTTGAATTGGGACAGTTTTATAACATACCCTACCTATAGGGATTTTAAAATTATTTTACCAAGAGGCTAAGCCTTTTCGAAGGGTAATGATTGGGATAATCGGAATAAATAAAACCTATTGTTAAGGACTTCATAGAATTGTGGGTCATGTTGATGTTGCTTAGATAAACCATAAAAAATACCGTATGTTCAATGCCTACCTATTAAGTAAATTATTATGTCCTAAAAATTATACCTTTAAAGATGCTTCAACTTTTTGCTTATTATGTGACGAGATTTTGAAGTGGGACAGTTTTATAAGACATCCTACCTATATGGAAATTAAGTTTATTTTACCAAGAGGCTAAGCCTTTTCAAAGGATAATCATTGGGGTAATCGGGATAAATAAAATATCTTGTTAAAGAGTTCAAATAATTGTGGGAGTAATGTTGCAGTTGTTTAGATATACCATATAAAAATTCCGTATGTTCAATGCCTTCCTATTAAATAATTTAGTATGTCCTAAAAATCCTATCCTTCGCGTTGCTTTAAATTTTGTTTATTACCAGACTCGATTTTGAATTGGGACAGTTTTATAACACACCCTACCTATATGGAAATTAAGTTTATTTTACCAAGAGGCTAAGCCTTTTGTGACGAGATTTTGAAGTGGGACAGTTTTATAAGACATCCTACCTATATGGAAATTAAGTTTATTTTACCAAGAGGCTCAGCCTTTTCGAAGGATAATCATTGGGGTAATCGGGATAAATAAAATATCTTGTTAAAGAGTTCAAATAATTGTGGGAGTAATGTTGCAGTTGTTTAGATATACCATATAAAAATTCCGTATGTTCAATGCCTTCCTATTAAATAATTTAGTATGTCCTAAAAATCCTTTCGTTCGCGTTGCTTTAAATTTTGTTTATTACCAGACTCGATTTTGAATTGGGACAGTTTTATAACATACCCTACCTATAGGGATTTTAAAATTATTTTACCAAGAGGCTAAGCCTTTTCGAAGGGTAATGATTGGGATAATCGGAATAAATAAAACCTATTGTTAAGGACTTCATAGAATTGTGGGTCATGTTGATGTTGCTTAGATAAACCATAAAAAATACCGTATGTTCAATGCCTACCTATTAAGTAAATTATTATGTCCTAAAAATCATACCTTTTAAGATGCTTAAACTTTTTGCTTATTATGTGACGAGATTTTGAAGTGGGACAGTTTTATAAGACATCCTACCTATATGGAAATTAAGTTTATTTTACCAAGAGGCTAAGCCTTTTCAAAGGATAATCATTGGGGTAATCGGGATAAATAAAATATCTTGTTAAAGAGTTCAAATAATTGTGGGAGTAATGTTGCAGTTGTTTAGATATACCATATAAAAATTCCGTATGTTCAATGCCTTCCTATTAAATAATTTAGTATGTCCTAAAAATCCTATCCTTCGCGTTGCTTTAAATTTTGTTTATTATTACTCGATTTTGAATTGGGACAGTTTTATAACACACCCTACCTTATGGAAATTAAGTTTATTTTACCAAGAGGCTAAGCCTTTTGTGACGAGATTTTGAAGTGGGACAGTTTTATAAGACATCCTACCTATATGGAAATTAAGTTTATTTTACCAAGAGGCTAAGCCTTTTCGAAGGATAATCATTGGGGTAATCGGGATAAATAAAATATCTTGTTAAAGAGTTCATATAATTGTGGGAGTAATGTTGCAGTTGTTTAGATATACCATATACAAATTCCGTATGTTCAATGCCTACCTATTATTTATTTTAGTATGTCCTAAAAATCCTTTCGTTCGCGTTGCTTTAAATTTTGTTTATTACCAGACTCGATTTTGAATTGGGACAGTTTTATAACACACCCTACCTATAGGGATTTTAAAATTATTTTACCAAGAGGCTAAGCCTTTTCGAAGGGTAATGATTGGGATAATCGGGATAAATAAAACCTATTGTTAAGGACTTCATAGAATTGTGGGTCATGTTGATGTTGCTTAGATAAACCATAAAAAATACCGTATAATCAATGCCTACCTATTAAGTAAATTTTTATGTCCTAAAAATCATACCTTTTAAGATGCTTAAACTTTTTGCTTATTATGTGACGAGATTTTGAAGTGGGACAGTTTTATAAGACATCCTACCTATTCGGAAATTAAGTTTATTTTACCAAGAGGCTAAGCCTTTTCGAAGGATAATCATTGGGGTAATCGGGATAAATAAAATATCTTGTTAAAGAGTTCAAATAATTGTGGGAGTAATGTTGCAGTTGTTTAGATATACCATATAAAAATTCCGTATGTTCAATGCCTTCCTATTAAATAATTTAGTATGTCCTAAAAATCCTTTCGTTCGCGTTGCTTTAAATTTTGTTTATTACCAGACTCGATTTTGAATTGGGACAGTTTTATAACACACCCTACCTATATGGAAATTAAGTTTATTTTACCAAGAGGCTAAGCCTTTTGTGACGAGATTTTGAAGTGGGACAGTTTTATAAGACATCCTACCTATATGGAAATTAAGTTTATTTTACCAAGAGGATAAGCCTTTTCGAAGGATAATCATTGGGGTAATCGGGATAAATAAAATATCTTGTTAAAGAGTTCAAATAATTGTGGGAGTAATGTTGCAGTTGTTTAGATATACCATATAAAAATTCCGTATGTTCAATGCCTTCCTATTAAATAATTTAGTATGTCCTAAAAATCCTTTCGTTCGCGTTGCTTTAAATTTTGTTTATTACCAGACTCGATTTTGAATTGGGACAGTTTTATAACATACCCTACCTATAGGGATTTTAAAATTATTTTACCAAGAGGCTAAGCCTTTTCGAAGGGTAATGATTGGGATAATCGGAATAAATAAAACCTATTGTTAAGGACTTCATAGAATTGTGGGTCATGTTGATGTTGCTTAGATAAACCATAAAAAATACCGTATGTTCAATGCCTACCTATTAAGTAAATTATTATGTCCTAAAAATCATACCTTTTAAGATGCTTAAACTTTTTGCTTATTATGTGACGAGATTTTGAAGAGGGACAGTTTTATAAGACATCCTACCTATATGGAAATTAAGTTTATTTTACCAAGAGGCTAAGCCTTTTCAAAGGATAATCATTGGGGTAATCGGGATAAATAAAATATCTTGTTAAAGAGTTCAAATAATTGTGGGAGTAATGTTGCAGTTGTTTAGATATACCATATAAAAATTCCGTATGTTCAATGCCTTCCTATTAAATAATTTAGTATGTCCTAAAAATCCTATCCTTCGCGTTGCTTTAAATTTTGTTTATTACCAGACTCGATTTTGAATTGGGACAGTTTTATAACACACCCTACCTATATGGAAATTAAGTTTATTTTACCAAGAGGCTAAGCCTTTTGTGACGAGATTTTGAAGTGGGACAGTTTTATAAGACATCCTACCTATATGGAAATTAAGTTTATTTTACCAAGAGGCTAAGCCTTTTCGAAGGATAATCATTGGGGTAATCGGGATAAATAAAATATCTTGTTAAAGAGTTCATATAATTGTGGGAGTAATGTTGCAGTTGTTTAGATATACCATATACAAATTCCGTATGTTCAATGCCTACCTATTATTTATTTTAGTATGTCCTAAAAATCCTTTCGTTCGCGTTGCTTTAAATTTTGTTTATTACCAGACTCGATTTTGAATTGGGACAGTTTTATAACACACCCTACCTATAGGGATTTTAAAATTATTTTACCAAGAGGCCAAGCCTTTTCGAAGGGTAATGATTGGGATAATCGGGATAAATAAAACCTATTGTTAAGGACTTCATAGAATTGTGGGTCATGTTGATGTTGCTTAGATAAACCATAAAAAATACCGTATAATCAATGCCTACCTATTAAGTAAATTATTATGTCCTAAAAATCATACCTTTTAAGATGCTTAAACTTTTTGCTTATTATGTGACGAGATTTTGAAGTGGGACAGTTTTATAAGACATCCTACCTATTCGGAAATTAAGTTTATTTTACCAAGAGGCTAAGCCTTTTCGAAGGATAATCATTGGGGTAATCGGGATAAATAAAATATCTTGTTAAAGAGTTCAAATAATTGTGGGAGTAATGTTGCAGTTGTTTAGATATACCATATAAAAATTCCGTATGTTCAATGCCTTCCTATTAAATAATTTAGTATGTCCTAAAAATCCTTTCGTTCGCGTTGCTTTAAATTTTGTTTATTACCAGACTCGATTTTGAATTGGGACAGTTTTATAACACACCCTACCTATATGGAAATTAAGTTTATTTTACCAAGAGGCTAAGCCTTTTGTGACGAGATTTTGAAGTGGGACAGTTTTATAAGACATCCTACCTATATGGAAATTAAGTTTATTTTACCAAGAGGATAAGCCTTTTCGAAGGATAATCATTGGGGTAATCGGGATAAATAAAATATCTTGTTAAAGAGTTCAAATAATTGTGGGAGTAATGTTGCAGTTGTTTAGATATACCATATAAAAATTCCGTATGTTCAATGCCTTCCTATTAAATAATTTAGTATGTCCTAAAAATCCTTTCGTTCGCGTTGCTTTAAATTTTGTTTATTACCAGACTCGATTTTGAATTGGGACAGTTTTATAACATACCCTACCTATAGGGATTTTAAAATTATTTTACCAAGAGGCTAAGCCTTTTCGAAGGGTAATGATTGGGATAATCGGAATAAATAAAACCTATTGTTAAGGACTTCATAGAATTGTGGGTCATGTTGATGTTGCTTAGATAAACCATAAAAAAATACCGTATGTTCAATGCCTACCTATTAAGTAAATTATTATGTCCTAAAAATCATACCTTTTAAGATGCTTAAACTTTTTGCTTATTATGTGACGAGATTTTGAAGAGGGACAGTTTTATAAGACATCCTACCTATATGGAAATTAAGTTTATTTTACCAAGAGGCTAAGCCTTTTCAAAGGATAATCATTGGGGTAATCGGGATAAATAAAATATCTTGTTAAAGAGTTCAAATAATTGTGGGAGTAATGTTGCAGTTGTTTAGATATACCATATAAAAATTCCGTATGTTCAATGCCTTCCTATTAAATAATTTAGTATGTCCTAAAAATCCTATCCTTCGCGTTGCTTTAAATTTTGTTTATTACCAGACTCGATTTTGAATTGGGACAGTTTTATAACACACCCTACCTATATGGAAATTAAGTTTATTTTACCAAGAGGCTAAGCCTTTTGTGACGAGATTTTGAAGTGGGACAGTTTTATAAGACATCCTACCTATATGGAAATTAAGTTTATTTTACCAAGAGGCTAAGCCTTTTCGAAGGATAATCATTGGGGTAATCGGGATAAATAAAATATCTTGTTAAAGAGTTCATATAATTGTGGGAGTAATGTTGCAGTTGTTTAGATATACCATATACAAATTCCGTATGTTCAATGCCTACCTATTATTTATTTTAGTATGTCCTAAAAATCCTTTCGTTCGCGTTGCTTTAAATTTTGTTTATTACCAGACTCGATTTTGAATTGGGACAGTTTTATAACACACCCTACCTATAGGGATTTTAAAATTATTTTACCAAGAGGCTAAGCCTTTTCGAAGGGTAATGATTGGGATAATCGGGATAAATAAAACCTATTGTTAAGGACTTCATAGAATTGTGGGTCATGTTGATGTTGCTTAGATAAACCATAAAAAATACCGTATAATCAATGCCTACCTATTAAGTAAATTATTATGTCCTAAAAATCATACCTTTTAAGATGCTTAAACTTTTTGCTTATTATGTGACGAGATTTTGAAGTGGGACAGTTTTATAAGACATCCTACCTATTCGGAAATTAAGTTTATTTTACCAAGAGGCTAAGCCTTTTCGAAGGATAATCATTGGGGTAATCGGGATAAATAAAATATCTTGTTAAAGAGTTCAAATAATTGTGGGAGTAATGTTGCAGTTGTTTAGATATACCATATAAAAATTCCGTATGTTCAATGCCTTCCTATTAAATAATTTAGTATGTCCTAAAAATCCTTTCGTTCGCGTTGCTTTAAATTTTGTTTATTACCAGACTCGATTTTGAATTGGGACAGTTTTATAACATACCCTACCTATAGGGATTTTAAAATTATTTTACCAAGAGGCTAAGCCTTTTCGAAGGGTAATGATTGGGATAATCGGAATAAATAAAACCTATTGTTAAGGACTTCATAGAATTGTGGGTCATGTTGATGTTGCTTAGATAAACCATAAAAAATACCGTATGTTCAATGCCTACCTATTAAGTAAATTATTATGTCCTAAATATCATACCTTTTAAGATGCTTAAACTTTTTGCTTATTATGTGACGAGATTTTGAAGAGGGACAGTTTTATAAGACATCCTACCTATATGGAAATTAAGTTTATTTTACCAAGAGGCTAAGCCTTTTCAAAGGATAATCATTGGGGTAATCGGGATAAATAAAATATCTTGTTAAAGAGTTCAAATAATTGTGGGAGTAATGTTGCAGTTGTTTAGATATACCATATAAAAATTCCGTATGTTCAATGCCTTCCTATTAAATAATTTAGTATGTCCTAAAAATCCTATCCTTCGCGTTGCTTTAAATTTTGTTTATTACCAGACTCGATTTTGAATTGGGACAGTTTTATAACACACCCTACCTATATGGAAATTAAGTTTATTTTACCAAGAGGCTAAGCCTTTTGTGACGAGATTTTGAAGTGGGACAGTTTTATAAGACATCCTACCTATATGGAAATTAAGTTTATTTTACCAAGAGGCTAAGCCTTTTCGAAGGATAATCATTGGGGTAATCGGGATAAATAAAATATCTTGTTAAAGAGTTCATATAATTGTGGGAGTAATGTTGCAGTTGTTTAGATATACCATATACAAATTCCGTATGTTCAATGCCTACCTATTATTTATTTTAGTATGTCCTAAAAATCCTTTCGTTCGCGTTGCTTTAAATTTTGTTTATTACCAGACTCGATTTTGAATTGGGACAGTTTTATAACACACCCTACCTATAGGGATTTTAAAATTATTTTACCAAGAGGCCAAGCCTTTTCGAAGGGTAATGATTGGGATAATCGGGATAAATAAAACCTATTAAGGACTTCATAGAATTGTGGGTCATGTTGATGTTGCTTAGATAAACCATAAAAAATACCGTATAATCAATGCCTACCTATTAAGTAAATTATTATGTCCTAAAAATCATACCTTTTAAGATGCTTAAACTTTTTGCTTATTATGTGACGAGATTTTGAAGTGGGACAGTTTTATAAGACATCCTACCTATTCGGAAATTAAGTTTATTTTACCAAGAGGCTAAGCCTTTTCGAAGGATAATCATTGGGGTAATCGGGATAAATAAAATATCTTGTTAAAGAGTTCAAATAATTGTGGGAGTAATGTTGCAGTTGTTTAGATATACCATATAAAAATTCCGTATGTTCAATGCCTTCCTATTAAATAATTTAGTATGTCCTAAAAATCCTTTCGTTCGCGTTGCTTTAAATTTTGTTTATTACCAGACTCGATTTTGAATTGGGACAGTTTTATAACACACCCTACCTATATGGAAATTAAGTTTATTTTACCAAGAGGCTAAGCCTTTTGTGACGAGATTTTGAAGTGGGACAGTTTTATAAGACATCCTACCTATATGGAAATTAAGTTTATTTTACCAAGAGGATAAGCCTTTTCGAAGGATAATCATTGGGGTAATCGGGATAAATAAAATATCTTGTTAAAGAGTTCAAATAATTGTGGGAGTAATGTTGCAGTTGTTTAGATATACCATATAAAAATTCCGTATGTTCAATGCCTTCCTATTAAATAATTTAGTATGTCCTAAAAATCCTATCCTTCGCGTTGCTTTAAATTTTGTTTATTACCAGACTCGATTTTGAATTGGGACAGTTTTATAACACACCCTACCTATATGGAAATTAAGTTTATTTTACCAAGAGGCTAAGCCTTTTGTGACGAGATTTTGAAGTGGGACAGTTTTATAAGACATCCTACCTATATGGAAATTAAGTTTATTTTACCAAGAGGCTAAGCCTTTTCGAAGGATAATCATTGGGGTAATCGGGATAAATAAAATATCTTGTTAAAGAGTTCATATAATTGTGGGAGTAATGTTGCAGTTGTTTAGATATACCATATACAAATTCCGTATGTTCAATGCCTACCTATTATTTATTTTAGTATGTCCTAAAAATCCTTTCGTTCGCGTTGCTTTAAATTTTGTTTATTACCAGACTCGATTTTGAATTGGGACAGTTTTATAACACACCCTACCTATAGGGATTTTAAAATTATTTTACCAAGAGGCTAAGCCTTTTCGAAGGGTAATGATTGGGATAATCGGGATAAATAAAACCTATTGTTAAGGACTTCATAGAATTGTGGGTCATGTTGATGTTGCTTAGATAAACCATAAAAAATACCGTATAATCAATGCCTACCTATTAAGTAAATTATTATGTCCTAAAAATCATACCTTTTAAGATGCTTAAACTTTTTGCTTATTATGTGACGAGATTTTGAAGTGGGACAGTTTTATAAGACATCCTACCTATTCGGAAATTAAGTTTATTTTACCAAGAGGCTAAGCCTTTTCGAAGGATAATCATTGGGGTAATCGGGATAAATAAAATATCTTGTTAAAGAGTTCAAATAATTGTGGGAGTAATGTTGCAGTTGTTTAGATATACCATATAAAAATTCCGTATGTTCAATGCCTTCCTATTAAATAATTTAGTATGTCCTAAAAATCCTTTCGTTCGCGTTGCTTTAAATTTTGTTTATTACCAGACTCGATTTTGAATTGGGACAGTTTTATAACATACCCTACCTATAGGGATTTTAAAATTATTTTACCAAGAGGCTAAGCCTTTTCGAAGGGTAATGATTGGGATAATCGGAATAAATAAAACCTATTGTTAAGGACTTCATAGAATTGTGGGTCATGTTGATGTTGCTTAGATAAACCATAAAAAATACCGTATGTTCAATGCCTACCTATTAAGTAAATTATTATGTCCTAAAAATCATACATTTTAAGATGCTTAAACTTTTTGCTTATTATGTGACGAGATTTTGAAGAGGGACAGTTTTATAAGACATCCTACCTATATGGAAATTAAGTTTATTTTACCAAGAGGCTAAGCCTTTTCAAAGGATAATCATTGGGGTAATCGGGATAAATAAAATATCTTGTTAAAGAGTTCAAATAATTGTGGGAGTAATGTTGCAGTTGTTTAGATATACCATATAAAAATTCCGTATGTTCAATGCCTTCCTATTAAATAATTTAGTATGTCCTAAAAATCCTATCCTTCGCGTTGCTTTAAATTTTGTTTATTACCAGACTCGATTTTGAAGTGGGACAGTTTTATAAGACATCCTACCTATATGGAAATTAAGTTTATTTTACCAAGAGGCTAAGCCTTTTCGAAGGATAATCATTGGGGTAATCGGGATAAATAAAATATCTTGTTAAAGAGTTCATATAATTGTGGGAGTAATGTTGCAGTTGTTTAGATATACCATATACAAATTCCGTATGTTCAATGCCTACCTATTATTTATTTTAGTATGTCCTAAAAATCCTTTCGTTCGCGTTGCTTTAAATTTTGTTTATTACCAGACTCGATTTTGAATTGGGACAGTTTTATAACACACCCTACCTATAGGGATTTTAAAATTATTTTACCAAGAGGCTAAGCCTTTTCGAAGGGTAATGATTGGGATAATCGGGATAAATAAAACCTATTGTTAAGGACTTCATAGAATTGTGGGTCATGTTGATGTTGCTTAGATAAACCATAAAAAATACCGTATAATCAATGCCTACCTATTAAGTAAATTATTATGTCCTAAAAATCATACCTTTTAAGATGCTTAAACTTTTTGCTTATTATGTGACGAGATTTTGAAGTGGGACAGTTTTATAAGACATCCTACCTATTCGGAAATTAAGTTTATTTTACCAAGAGGCTAAGCCTTTTCGAAGGATAATCATTGGGGTAATCGGGATAAATAAAATATCTTGTTAAAGAGTTCATATAATTGTGGGAGTAATGTTGCAGTTGTTTAGATATACCATATAAAAATTCCGTATGTTCAATGCCTTCCTATTAAATAATTTAGTATGTCCTAAAAATCCTTTCGTTCGCGTTGCTTTAAATTTTGTTTATTACCAGACTCGATTTTGAATTGGGACAGTTTTATAACACACCCTACCTATAGGGATTTTAAAATTATTTTACCAAGAGGCTAAGCCTTTTCGAAGGGTAATGATTGGGATAATCGGAATAAATAAAACCTATTGTTAAGGACTTCATAGAATTGTGGGTCATGTTGATGTTGCTTAGATAAACCATAAAAAATACCGTATGTTCAATGCCTACCTATTAAGTAAATTATTATGTCCTAAAAATCATACCTTTTAAGATGCTTAAACTTTTTGCTTATTATGTGACGAGATTTTGAAGTGGGACAGTTTTATAAGACATCCTACCTATATGGAAATTAAGTTTATTTTACCAAGAGGCTAAGCCTTTTCGAAGGATAATCATTGGGGTAATCGGGATAAATAAAATATCTTGTTAAAGAGTTCATATAATTGTGGGAGTAATGTTGCAGTTGTTTAGATATACCATATACAAATTCCGTATGTTCAATGCCTACCTATTATTTATTTTAGTATGTCCTAAAAATCCCATCCTTCGCGTTGCTTTAACTTTTGTTTATTACCAGACTCTATTTTGAATTGGGACAGTTTCATAACACACCCTACCTATAGGGATTATAAGTTTATTTTACCAAGAGGCTAAGCCTTTTTGAAGGGTAATGATTGGGATAATCGGGGTAAATAAAACCTATTGTTAAAGACTTTATAGAATTGTGGGTCATGTTGATGTTGCTTAGATAAGCCATATAAAAAATACCGTATGTTCAATGCCTACCTTTTAAGTAAATTAAAATGTCCATAAAAAATACCGTATGTTCAGTGCCTACCTATTAAGTAATTTATTATGCCCTAAGAATCAGACCTTTTAGGATGCTTAAACTTTTTTTTTATTATGTGACGTGATTTTGAAGTGGGAAAGTTTTATATCACACCCTACCTATAGGGATTTTAAGTTTATTTTACCAAGAGGCTAAGCCTTTTCGAAGGATAATGAATATCGGTAATCGGGATTAAAAAAATATCTTGTTAAAGAGTTTATATAATTGTAGGAGTCATGTTGCAGTTGTTTATATATATACCATATTAAAATACCGATTGTTCAATGCCTACCTATTGAGTAAATGAATATGTCCTAAAAATCAGACCTTTTAGGATGCTTAAACTTTTTGTTTATTATGTGACGAGATTTTGAATTTGGATAGTTTGATATCACACCCTACCTATAGGGATTTTAAGTTTATTTTTCCAAGAGGCTAAGCCTTTTCGAAGGATAATGAATATCGGTAATCGGGATTAAAAAAATATCTTGTTAAAGAGTTTATATAATTGTAGGAGTCATGTTGCAGTTGTTTATATATATACCATATTAAAATACCGATTGTTCAATGCCTACCTATTGAGTAAATGAATATGTCCTAAAAATCATACCTTTTAAGATGCTTAAACTTTTTGCTTATTATGTGACGAGATTTTGAAGTGGGACAGTTTTATAAGACATCCTACCTATATGGAAATTAAGTTTATTTTACCAAGAGGCTAAGCCTTTTCGAAGGATAATCATTGGGGTAGTCGAGATATATCATACCCATTACTTAACAGTTTATATAATTGTGGGTCATGTTGCAGTTGCTAGGATATACCATATAAAAATACCGTATGTTCAATGCCTACCTATGAAGTAAATGAATATGTCCTAAAAATCACACTTTTTAAGATGCTTCAGCTTTTTGTTTATTATGTGACGCGATTTTGAATTGGGATAGTTTTATATCACACCCTACCTATAGGGATTTTAAGTTTATTTTACCAAGAGGCTAAGCCTTTTCGAAGAATAATCATTGGGGTAGTCGAGATAAATCATACCCATTATTTAACAGTTTATATAATTGTGGGTCATGTTGCAGTTGCTAAGATATACCACATAAAAATACCAATTGTTCAATGCCTACCTATTAAGTAAATGAATATGTCCTAAAAATCAGACCTTTTAAGATGCTTCAACTTTTTGTTTATTATGTGACGCGATTTTGAATTGGGATAGTTTTATAACACACCCTACCTATATGGATTTTAAGTTTCTTTTACCAAGAGGCCAAGCCTTTTCTACGGATAATGATTTGGGTTATCGGGATAAATAAAACCTATTTTTAAAGAGCTCATAGAATTTGGGGTCATTTTTATGTTGCTTAGATATACCAAATAAAAAATACCATATACTTCAATGTTCAATCAGACGCATAATGTTTTTGTTAACCGGCATAAATCCTACCTATTATTGTAGAATTCATATATTTTCGACGGATAATACTTGTTATTATCGAGATAAATCATACATTTTATTGCAGAGTTCATATAATACATACCATGGAAACTACCGTATGTCAAATGCCTACCTATTAAGTTAACTAGTATACCCTAAAAACACAACCTTTTAAATTGCTTAATAATTTAGTTAATTATTAGATGCGATGTTGTTTGGGGACAGTTTAATATCAAACCGTACCTTTACGGTTTTAAGTTTATTTTACAAGGAGGCTAAGCCTTTTCGACGGATTATATTTGGGGAAATCGACATAAATCATATCTATTGTTGAAGGTATCATATTATTGTGGTTCATTTTGTTATTATTATTTATTTTTAAAAAATCCTTATAAAGAATATTGTACCTTACATTTTCTAATTGTAAGCCTTTTTTTTTTTATTTTTCACAGTTCTCTTAATGTAATCTCGTCCAACACGAGTCGCATGTGTATATATGTTGGTACGGTAATTAAATTGAAGTACTTAGAATAGTTTTCAAGTTATAAATGTGTTTTTTTGTCATTCAATAAAAATAATTTATTGTTTTTTTCGTGTGCAAGAATAATCGTGAAGGTGTATAGAATTTGGGACCTCCAAACAAAATAATTTCCGTTGATTTTTCCAAAAAATATAGTTCTGATGTTCTGATCCTAAAAATGTGGAGAAAAATAAATGCGGAATATACGTACTTTTCAGCTGATTTTAAACCTTAATATTCTCGTTCCAATACAAACTTTTAGCGCTCAAAGGAGATCAAGAGACCTTTCCTCAATGGTAGACACTTTCCGATTTTTCGACTGGGTTTCATAACGTCTGAGTAATTTGTGTATAGGACGAACGCTATTGGCATCTTGATAAAAGGCCCTTCCTCCGAGGGACTATTCTCGTAACGCTAAATTTAAGCTAGATGGTATAACTGAAATCGGATCTTTTCTTGAAATAAAAATATCACGAGCAGATGTTTCGAAATTTATTTTTATGAGTTTTTGAATTTTTTATTCACTTTTCTGTGGCTTTTCTATTATAGAGCTCTTTTGTTATTCATTTTTTCTATTTTTGTTGTGATTCAACAAGTACACTTACATCAGTACAGGTAATTCTTAATTGGTGAAGTGTATAAGAACAAAAATTTAAACAGTTTCTGGTATTTAAGAACATAAGTGACACATGGTTGGTGTGGAAATGTCTTCCGTATTGACTTTACAACTGAATATAAAAACAAAATTAATATTTACAACCAACTGGCAGGGTATGTTCGAGCTCGTTGGTTCAACTACTAATCCAGAGACGATGTGTCATTGAACGTAATATGCTGCCACGTGTACGTATGTCTGCCCTTTACGGAACTTGTTCGATGATAGTAAGCGACAGAAGGCCTTTTCGGTAGGGTATCCTTCACCCATAGTGGAGCAGAGAAGTCGATACACCAGTGTTCCTATAACACAATCCGCACAATCAATCTGACAGAATCGAGCACCCTGGCTGGCCCACGACCCCGGACATTAGATATATGTACGCATATGATCTCAGTCATGGTCGCAGACACAGCTTTCGAATAACGCTGCAATCGGGATCGGGCCGAGTGCGTTTTCAGCACCCATATGCCGCCCCATGCTTGCGCAGGGTATCGATTTTTCACGGATCGATATCGATATCAACTTTCAACGCCCAACTATAAAGTTTAGAGAAAGAAATACATATTGCTTGGTTAAGTGGTATGGCAGGTTGCATATAGAGATGTTTACAAATAAGATTAACAGCTACGTAAATGTTAAATCGTCTACGATCTAGTTTAGAATGCCAATAGAAGCGACAGGGACAAAGTCAGTCTGGCGAGATTACCGCTGATAAACACCATTTATACGTATGGGGAAGCAAAACTAGGGAAAGGCAAACAGAGAGCTCAGTGTTATGTACGCCGCAGCGTTTTTTGCACAGCTGCCGTTGTCGTCCAACTGCGATACATTCACACATCTGTCCATATGTATGGTGGGGGATTGGGGTGTCTCTGAGTGTATACATATATAAAAATGTGTATACCAGATAGGTAGAGAGTCAATTGTAAACGTATGCGTACGCTGTTTCTGGGGAGAGAGAACGAGCCAGTTGGTGGCCTTTCGATCCGGGGGTTGCTGACGAGAATAGTTCGAGAACTTTCGACTTGGATACACACAAATGTGAAATAGTAGGGACACATTTACAATTCGCGATTACGCAACACGATGAAATTGCAATGGCTGCAGAAGAAATGGCTTCGATGCGACGTTTGAAAACGTGTTTCGCTACATACATACGTACGGTTATATAAACTACGTCTTAAACATAGGTTTGGCTTACGAATTAAGAATATAGAACACGCTGCATTCGTTGCTGTGTATGTATACCTGGCTTCCTATTTCAATCTTTCAAAATCCGCAGGTCAGGGCCACCGCCATTCGACACAGAGAGTACTGCACACATCCTGACATCCTGGATAACTGCCTCAGACTGCCTAGTGGTTCACTTTCTAGCCAAACTCGAGAAAACTGCCTGCTGCTTTGCGAAATTCCCCGACGCTGACCAGCAAAATCGATGACTAATCACATCTTTTCCAGTGGGTTTGCATTCGGTTTCTTTGTTTCCAACTCGAGAGCATTAAATGCCCGACGTGGAAAAATACTACGTGGGCCCTTGCCCCTGCATTTTGCAATACTCGTACTGCTGCTCGCCTCCTGGGACACGATTTTTACACTTTTCCATTTTCGGTTAAAGCTATTGCTTGCAGATTGCAAGACAGAAAATTTCTTTGTACTAATTTTAACTGGTTTTTCGATTTTTTTTCAGCTTCACTTTGACTTCACTTAAACACTTTTCATTTGAGAGTGACGTGACCGGACTGAGGCGGCTCTATTTATACCCAACCGCTGGCTTCGTGAAACATCTGCCTGTCTCTCAGGTCTGCGGCAGTGGGGTGGAAGCGAGTACACTATATACATACATCGTATACGTGACTCGTCCGGTTTCTCACGAGTGTCTACATCACTGTGCTACAAAAACTACCCTCATTTCAAGAGAATGGTTGGTAAGCCGGTTAAGCACATACATTTGGATTGTTCTCCTGTGTTCTGGAAACTACTGCACATACTAACCAATTCTGGATATGCATACATATAATGTCTGAGAATTTCCTGCTTCAGCGATATTCTCTCTTATGCTTTATTAACTGCTCTAAAACTATGTAGTCACAATCAACAAATGCGAAAAATAAGATACATATATAGTCACAAATGTACATCGCTTTCGACAAAAATAAAGCAATTTTTGTTGATTAGTGTAGAATCGAAATATCCAGAAGGAGACAAATAATGTTCAGTTTTCGAGAGAGGGACCGCATGTTTTTTTATTGATTCACAGGGTTGTCTCTTTTCATGCCGAATTTAACGAAAGCATATCGATTAATTTAGTCCGAGAAGAAATAAATAAAAATTAAAACACGCAAATTTGGTTATATTTTATAGAAATGTCGTTCTCATGGCAATGCATATAAGATTAGTTAAAACGAAGCAAACATTTATCTAATACGTACGTAGATTTCCAATGTAAGATACATGTAACAAGCCCATGTCAAACCAGTAGTACCAATAACGAACACAGTTGTATATGTCAATTATGGCGCCGTAGTTTGTGTAAGATAAAATACCCACGCTTATCGATAGATTTTAAATCACACACATTGTTTTTAAATCAAAAGAGAGTGCTATAATCGAATTTTCCGACTATAAGATACCGTTACTCAGCAAGTAAATTCAAATTCTTTAGGAATATTGGTGGAAATTTCGGGAAAAAATTAATAAGCTAAAAAAAATTAAAAATTGTTCAAAAGTGTGGCCGTGACTGTTTTGTCTTGTTGGTGAAATTTACGAGACTAATGAAAATAGAGAATAATGAAAATATGAAGAAATATCAAAACATTACTTTATATGGTCGGCAACGCTTACTCATACCTGTTACATACTTTCACTCTATGAGTAACGGGTATACTAATTTAAAAATAATTCTTACGTTATGAAATACATATAATGGATATATAATGGATGAAATAGATAAAACATTGTCTTTTCCTAGTCTCATGCTTGTTTTCAAATAAAAGTTATACAAAACCTTCCATTAGGTTTCTTCAATCTAATTATTAGTTACTTAATTAGGTATATACATAGTTCTTCAAAGTACTTTTCGGAATATATTGAGATGCCTGAGTTTATATTTAGAGCTATCCTAATCCGGTTCGCAACCATCTACCTACTCGCGCATTGAAACCCTCACAATGTTCTATTGTTCGGAAAGAATGGTCCTGTTGGGCATAAACCACCCCGAATGCGTTCAGTGTAGCCTGGCGAGTGGCCAAATGTTTGCGAGTGCTGAACCAAACACAAGGTTTTTGAACCTTTGGCCGCTGGCTGAGCAGGAAAGCCAGCTGTTGCAAACGCACGCGCGTCCTGCGCTCAATCGACCTCGGGATGGGTAGATACTTGCTCCCTCCGAAAGAGAGACGTGGGTGGGTGAATGAGTGAGTGGCACTGTGAGTGATTCCAGCACATCCTTGAGCAACAGAGTGCTCAGTTTCGAGCGCCAACTAAACTCTAACGAGCTGAGCTGCGAAACTTGAAAACTGCCATTAAACTTCAAACAAAAAGTATGCAAAGTTTGGATTATTTTGTATCGGTGGACAGAGATTTAATTGCCGACCCAGCTTAAGCAATGTCCGTAACGAGCCGGAAGCATCTTCCTGACCCGCCATTAAGCCAAGTTGCACGGGCAACAATTGAAAGGAAAAGACACATAATCATAAACAAACGGACGGACAAAAGCAATTGACACGGGCAACAAAAGCGGCAGCATAATAGAGGCAGCTCGGAAATTGCGTATACGCCGTGTGCCCCTCTTGTTGCTCTCTGTATGGTTTGCTTTGGTTCGGTTCGTTTCGTTTCGGTTTGTTTTGTTTCCTGCCGCAGGCTGAAACACGCAACAAACAATAGCCAGAAGTCAAATGGCACAATAAACATATTTATGATGGAGGACCCGAAATGAGCATATGATGATTACGAATCCCACACCCAACTGGAGGTGTGTGTTTGAGATGGCAGTGAGATGGTTCGAGGAAACGCAGCCTCCCACTCGGTCGCCCTGACATTTCAACGATCCAACCTTGGATATTGCCAAATGTGGTCCTTCAGTTTTAAGCCTACAAAGTTGTGCGCTAAGCCTGCGAAAAGTACGGAACGGGAACGGTAGAAAACTACGGGCATAAACATATAGGAGAGCTCTGTCATTGCATTTGAGGGCCGTTGGTTCAGCGCTCACCGAGTGGAGTACATAGGCGACAAGGACGACCGACCGCCCGACCGAGCGAACGAGCGCCCGAGTGGGTGGCACTGGAGCAGGCACAGGCCCACTCCTTCCGTAGGTCCGATTCGCAGAGTCGAAGAGCCGAAGCGAAAGGCAGTGGCTGCCAAAGGCGGGCGCGGTTTGGCAACAAGGACCTACATTCAGTCGGATCCTGTCCTTCGGCTCTTATCGGCCCGATTTGGCCTGAAAAACGAGCTGCCGCGGACGCAGTGCCAGCAGTCCTCATTCAGACGCGAATCCGTTGACAACGCGGTCGCCCCAGGGGCGGATGACTATATCCACGTCCCACGACCCACGATATCGCACCACGGAAACGACCACGCGTAGTGTTAACCTTTCGAGCATCCATATCCATGTCCTGAAGCTGATTTATCCGTGGGAGTGTTTGTTTGTGCTTGCGCTGGCTCCATCTGCACCTGCAGTTGTGGGAGTTTCCCCCATTTTTTCGCGCTTCGTCCCTTCGTCCCTTAGGAATTGCATCTGCTCTTGCAGTATCTTGCAGCTTCGCGTTGTTTTAGCCCTCCGACAGTTTAATTAGTTTGCCCGATTTGTCCCAGTGTTGACACTTTGTCTTACGCCCCATTGCGCCGTGGGGCCACGTTAAGGACTATATCGGCATTGGCATCGCCTCCAAGTTGGCCAGCAGGCATGTAAGCTCAATTAGGTCCCGAGCACTTTCACGCTCGAAAAAGGTCCCAATCCAATTCCGAAAGGAACGCCAGCTGCGGCGTTACACGGAAAAAGTTGACTTTCAACTTGGTATCAACAGTTTAAACTTCGCAACTGATTGCACTCCAAATTGGCAAATGTAAATTCAGCTCTTTCAGCAATTTTCTTTTCCCTTCCAACTTGGAGGATATACTATGGAAAATGCTGTATTCCTTCTGTTGTTCGGTTATCATTAATAATATT
Organism: Drosophila simulans; assembly: GCF_016746395.2. NCBI lineage: Eukaryota > Metazoa > Arthropoda > Insecta > Diptera > Drosophilidae > Drosophila > Drosophila simulans. The sequence continues at coordinate 4,960,927 of NC_052523.2, forward strand.
AATAATTCTCTTGCCGTTATGAATCTATTCAACGAATTGATACAAATTTAGGATCATATTGAAAGTTCTTCAGATATTTGCCTTTTAAGCCCAATTAAATCATTGATGGTACTCAATGATTAATGTTGAATTTTTAGAAGTCTTTCTTTATTTGGTTTTTTTTTGCTGTGCGTGGTCAGTTTGAATTGTGTGCCAAGGGGCCCTTAGTCGCCAGTTTGTCTGATGTGGACACTCCCATGGAACCGCACAAAAGAATGTCGCACTGGCTTCGTTTGTTACCAATTGTTTCAATGCTTACTGGCAATTTTTTGGCACTCAATCGAAGAGTGCTGCGTGCGCTTGGCAGTTGTGCTTAATGGAATTTTTATGCGCTGCTATTGAGTTGCTCAATTGCTCGTTGGTTCGATGTTTGGTGTCGTTTTTTTGAGGTCAAAGTGCACGCTCGCTGGCTTTTCAATTGTGCCAAAAACAGCAGCCAAACAATGGCAGAACGGGCATTAAAATTAATTAGCGACGCGCATGTGTTGCAACTGCGGCGGTGACCATGTCCCTGAGCCGATGCTCTCGGCTCCTTTGCCCGATGCCCAATGCCCAATGCCCGATCCCCAATCCCCTCCAGCTGCATTTATCCAGGCACCCAGCATCTGGCCTTATCTGAAATATGCACACGAGGCCTTGGGCCGCCGACTTTTTCGTAATGCCAGCCAAGGCAACGTCAACCAGCTGACGAACGACCCAGGCATTGCATTGCATTTCGCATTCGGATTCGCAGCCGAAACGGCAACAAACTTTTGTAGGTGATTTCAATCAAAAAAAAAAAAAACCAAAACGAAAACGAAAACGAAAGGGTCCTTGGGCGCTAGAAGCGAGTTTCTAGAAAACTGCATTTATTGTGCAACTTCGGGGCAAACGCAGCACAATCCCCGGATAAACGATATGTTGTGTGGACATGGGTGTTAATTAAAAACTGTTTTCTAACCCAAAGCCACGAAACTTCCTGCATATCCTACACAAGCCAACGAAATGCCAAGTGACGATGCCATTTTTATAGACCTTTTCTAAAACAAGCCAGATACGAGATTCAAGATTCAAGATACGTCTACGGATAGTGATAGCGAAAGCGAGGCGCCAGTGAAAGTGCCATCCGCCCAATCAAGACGCCGGATGATTTGATGATGGCAGCCAGCGGGCGGATTCGCAAGCGAAAGCATAAAAGCCATACAAGTGGCGACGTTCCCAGTACGACGACTAGTGTAACCATGCCCATTCCGACCATGGCGCCGGGGAAAATGGTCGCGGAGACAATGGAGGAAGCCGCCGCCCTCGCCGGGGATTACAATAATTTCACGCATAATTTCGTCGATTTGCAGAACCTCTTGAGTTTCAACGAATTGAATGGCACTAGTGGTAGCGGTGGCGGAGGTGGTAGCAGTGCTGTCAGCTCCTTGGGCGCATCGAGTGCCATTAAACTGAATAACGGCGCCATTACGGACACTCTGCTGGGCACGGTCCTCACAACGGCCACGGCCACGGTCGCTCCGGCGGCCAGTTCGCTGCTAGCCACCTTGGCGGCCACCACAACAGCATCTGCGAGAGGATCCCTGGCGGGCAAGTCGCTGGCCATCGCAGACGCCACTTCATCCACCTACTATTCCAACTTGCTGAACCTGTCGCCGGCGACCACCAGTTTGATCTCGGCGGCTGCGGCCACCAAGTCGTACAACGACAGTGCCCTCCGGTGGGAGCAGCTGGACGGGAGCGTGGACTTCGGATTCGACCCACTCTACCGTCACTCGCTGGCCATGTCCATGGTCTACTGCGTGGCCTACATCGTCGTCTTCCTGGTGGGACTCATCGGGAATAGCTTCGTGATTGCCGTCGTCCTGCGGGCTCCTCGCATGCGGACGGTGACGAACTACTTCATTGTGAATCTGGTGGGTGGACCCCGTAAATCTCGTGGATGAACCCCATTAATTTCAAATAAAATTTACATTCCCCCCTTTCCAACGAAAAGGCCATTGCGGACATCCTGGTCATTGTCTTCTGCCTGCCAGCCACTCTGATTGGCAACATCTTTGTGCGTAAGTATCTCTTTAATTCCGCAAGATGCCGACGAGATTTATTCGCCACTGGGGGGCACATTAGCTGTTAGGGAGAAGCCCAAGTTTTTCTGTTTGTTCTGCATATTAGCCCGATTTATGTACTGCAATTAATCGCCGCTTTAGATAAAGCCCTGCCAAATGGCACTGACGAAAGTTGTTGCTCCTGCGTGCTAACGCTGCGTATGCGTAATGTGCCCGATATGTTTGGGCGAGTGTAATGGACCCTCATTAGACCTAATGTCGGCATAAATGTCCAAACGGAAGTGCTCATACTTCTGGTGGAAAATAATAATTTATGGGATATTATTTATACTCGGTTTTATTTACTTTTGACAGACATACTGGGTTTCCGTTTATTTGTAAGCTGCATTTTATATACCAGACTCCCTGTCTTCTTCCGAATTTTTAGTACGATGTAGCATCATTAAAGTTGGTCTGGAAAATGCCAAGCTTTAGTATCGAAATTCAATAGCTTTCTGCAATGGTCAAGATAACTTTTAAAATAGACGGCCAAGACAAAAACCAGCTATTCATTAAATCAAGGAAGTAAATCTCACTCAGTACGCAGTAAAGAAAAAACGAGTCAGAAAGGGGAATTTATTCAGCGTACTTCACTAGGCAGATTTCCGTAGCAACGGATGTTCGCACTCAATTAAATTAATTTGTACTCTTTCCTTGGGAGCCCTCACCTTCTTGGAAACGACAATCCGCATGGGCCAAAGAACAAGTGTCCATTTAATTAGAGGCCAATTCCACCAAATCCCAGAGACGACCCACAAACGACCCGATAAACGAGGCTACGCATAATTGTATGCTTTAATTTAAATAATTTCCCTGACATGCCTATCCATCCGTTCATCTATCCATCTATCTATCTGTCCCTGTCTGCCGTCTTACACCCCCAATTGGTTTTCCCCCTGCGCGTCTTCCCCGCTTGCATTCGAAACGAACTTTGTGGACTGACATCCAAATTGATAGTCGCAGGCCTGGACGACAAGGTGAGCAGGTTGGCAAATGTCTATGCAAATCGCCGCCGACATGGAAAAATGATCGAAATCCTTGGTAAATCAAATTCCGATTGTGGAGCACGCCATGCAAGCTCCATCCTTCACTGCAATTTGCCTTCGATGGCTACCCCAATCCCAGTCCCAGGTCCCTAGTCCCAAATCCCAATGCCAGGTCGTAGGCTCGCAGGTTGTGCCAAGTGTTGCCAATTAAGTAGCTCCGCCCTGTGAAAACTCTCCTTTTCTTGTTGCTATACAGCGAGTACACTGGCAAAAGAGTTGTCAACATGCTCGTAAAACAACATGTTGGATTATTAGGAAATAGTTTAACAAATGGTGTTGCTACATTCCCTTGACACAAGTATATGAAAATAGGCACACCATAATCAAAATTATTTAAAATCTTTTTTTTCAAATAATCGTAAATATTAGTTTTTTTTCTAAAAAGATTATTTGATAACCTTAATATTAATATTACAAACTGGTAAAAAATCTGCTAATTCAGTTAGACTTATCAGATTTATTTTCCAGTGCAGCTCGACTTCAAGACTCGGCACTGCACTCGATCCCATCCCAATCCACTCCCCCAGAGAAGCCCACTTTGGGGGAAATGTAGTAAACGAAGGCTGCCGAGTGCGAATCGCTGGAAACGAATGAAGCGAGTGGCGAAAAGTGAATGAGTTTACCTCCGCCTGCATTGTGTATCTGTATCGGTGTCCGTGTCTCCGTTTTCGTGTCCGTGTCACTGCGCACTCTCTCCGCTCTCTCTCTCGCCCGCTCTCACGCCCATGTGTGTGCTCGCTGCTGTGCATGTGTAGGTGCATTGGTGGCTGCTTTTTGGGGTGGCCCAAAGGATCATCGACACAAAACTGACCTAATTTCACAAATTCAAGCTGGGCGCAGGGCCGACAGCTCTTACTGGGTCACTGGGGGTGGTGGGCGGCTGGCGGTAGATGGTAGATGGGAGGGCTAGATGGTTGGATGGTTGTTTGGATGGGGCACCCTTTTGGCCGCCCACTCCGCAATTTTCGCTTGGCATGTCTTAGCTTCAGCTGAGCCGCCGATGCCTAGCAAAAACGCCAGTCACAACAAATTGCAGCCCTCCCGCTGGCATTGGGGCTTTTGGGGTGGCTCTCTTCCACTTCACCCCTTCAACCCCACAACTCTCAACCCCACTCACATTCCTATTCACTTTCGACAACCTGCTGAAGTTGAAACGAAGGCAACGGGTTCACAGCGGCAACGGTGAAATAGCACTAATGCAGGGGAAAAAACATGTGTTGCCAACTAAACACATGTGTAGCGTATTATTTACAAACAAAAGTTTAACACGTCATTTTCATTCAGGATTAAACAATCCGCACGTATTCAGAAACATACATTTTTTCGCTTTAAATTTGAATGTTAAACTCCGTTAAGTGATGATATGCTATCAGAGTTAGTTTCTAACTCTTCCAAATACTCGCCATAATCAAATTAGCAGTGTTAAGTCTGTGTACTGTGCACTTACCACTTAATCCTTTGCTCTCCTCAAACATAACCTTTTTCTCGCTGTGTATCACAGTGCGTGGGAGCTTGGAAGTTTAGCATATTTGCACATCGAGCATTTCACATTGCTGTCTGATAGTTCCTACTACTCGCACCCAGCGAGTGGCAAAGTGGGCGGGTTGTTTTGCCACCAAAATGAATTATATGAAATCAAATTCGAGCCGTCAAAGACGACGTCGCCGCCGCAGTCGCAGTCGCAGCTGGCTGCGACGCCCACGGTGGCCATCGCCGCTGGCAGCGCCATTATCTAAGCACACCTTCAAGCCTCAGAATTGCAATGGAAGGTTGTTTGCATTCAAGGCTCTTTGCGGCTGGATGAATTGACCTAAATATTTCGCTTGGCAAACCTAATAGTCAGGGTTATGCACACACACACTTGCGAGTGTGTGTGGTTGTGGGTGTGTGAGTGTGTGTGTATGCGTGGTGTGGGGGCACCTGTATTGGGTTGGGCCGTGTACTCTTTGTGGGTGGTTTCTGGCTGGTGACTTGTGGGTGGTGGGTGGCGGTTGTTGGTTGGAATGTGGCGCTGGCCCTTATTTATGTGTGTGCTTCGAAATCCAATAAAATGCGAAATGAATTGATTTCCCAGCAACGATGCCGCCTTGAGACGAAGGATATCCTTGCAACAGCAACGGCAATTGTCTCAGATGGCGCTTTATGGCCATTGTTGTGCTATTTTATCAATGGGGAATCGTTATCATTACGGCCCTTTTTAGATCAGCATCTCCCGTTGGCTAAATCTTGCAGTCACGTTGCCAGTTTGTTCATTAGGGGGCCACGTGATTTGTGCCGGGCGAACGCGGCGTATGCGTAACTTGGAGGCAGACTCTCCCCCATTTCTGTTTCCCTATCCCTGATGAAGTCATTTTTCAGCTCGCCAATTGTATTTTAATTTAGTCTCTACGTGCCGTCGGCAAATGGCATCCAACCTCTGACCCCTCCACCTAAGATCTGCAGCCTCTTGGCTCCCGCAATCCCGTATCTCACCTCGAGCTCCCCCGATTCCCAGATTCCAATTCCTATTCCCACTCCGCGTCCCAGGCACATTTCTCTGCGAACTAGCTGTGGTATTCAATTTTCCCGAAGAGCTGCCACAGAAGTCGCCGCAGGACGTGACGCCGCGGCGATAATCATAACAATAACGCATTTGCCTGAAGTGTTATGTTATGCCTTTTCCATGGCCACTCCACTCCAATCCACGCCCATTCCCACTCCCAAGTCCAAACCTGCGGATTTGTCACGCCTGATTATTTCATTAACTTTACGATCCAACTCCGTGCATGACAATGCCGCCACCGAAACGAATCCGCAATGCCCGGAATAATCCAATCCACTTTGCCTACACCGGAACAATCGCCCACGGAATTGGGGATAAAAATGTAACAAAACTTTGTTGGGCCTATTAAAGCCCCATAAAGCAGAGTTTCATTTTGAATTGGATTTATTTTTAAAAAAAAATATTTACTGCTGCAAAAAAACATCGTTTTAAAGTTGTCCTTGACAAATATTTGTTTAGAAATAAGTGGAAATTATTTATTAATAATCATGCTAATCATAATTACTTTAAACTCAATCACATTCCTAAAAGTCAGGCCAATATTTTTGTCTGTGCCACAACCGAAAAACAAAGGCCCTCGTTGTAAGGAGGGTAAGAGGCTAAAAAATAAAAGGCTTAGGGCGCGCTTGACATTTTCTTAAGGGCTGATGGGGCGCACAACCCCACCACCCACCACCACCACCCACAATCGAAGGCTGGCGATAAGCCTGAGTATCGATTGGTATTATCTCCTCTAGTTGATCAATATTGAGCACCAGCTTTCGCGTATAAATGGAGGCGTCTGTTTGCCATATGTTGCCATGTCAAACGCACTCCAAGTCGGATCAACCACCCATCCCATTCTCACCTTGACGGAGAGGCTGGATGTTGGCCGAGCAAACTGTGGAGTGTTTGGTTTCACTTGAGGCCTCAAATGGGTAATGCCACAAGGAGGTTCTCGGTTGCCCCGTCACGCAAGGCAATTAGGTTATTTCGGTAGCTACAATTATGTTTGTACAACACATTAATGTGTCCTAAAGGTTGGGGTTAATTAAAGATTGGTTTCGTATGACTCGGTGTTCTTAGAAACAATCATGTCTTACCTAAGCTTGTGGTATCTATAAATAACTACTGGCATAACCCTTGACCTATTTGATTTAATTTTTTTATATGTAATGCGGTTTTTGCGGTTCATTTAATATGTATTATTCCTTCTCAATTGTTTTATGTTAACAAAAACCAATTTTAAATGTCAGCATTTCTCGTTGGCTCTGGAAAATGTGGTTTTTCAATTTTTATATTAAATGTCCAATTCAGCGAGTTGGACAATTTAATAAGTTGAACCGTGCTGAATGCTTCATCCTGTCAAAATACTTTCCATATGAACTGAAAAACCATTGTTTGTTCGGGATTATCGAGGAGTCACTTGACTGCGCTAAGCTAACCACAATGTAAACTTGGTTAAGACACTTGACTGCCAAAGTGCACTGATGCAAACTTTAATCCCAGACAAACCAACCGAGTCACGTTTGCCTGTCCTAATAGAATTGCATACACAATTAGATAGTTTATTTGCCGAAGGGAAGTTCGGAGAACATGTATTTTTGAAAAAGTTCACCCAGTGCCACTGCTAATCCGGTGGCCCGCAAGTGATGAAGCATTTCGGAACCGAATTTGAATTTAAATTGTTTTCGAGCAACTTGAAAGCATAAAGTTTGCCGAGTCAAGAGCTCCCGCAGACAGCCATATATCAAAGTTCACCCTTATCAGCATAATATCAAGTGAGTGGCCAAATACACTCGTATTAATAGCCTCGGATCCAGTCTGTTGCACTTGCAGGTCTGCCCGAAAGCCATTTCAAATCGGAGGAATAAAACCGAAAAACCCATTCGGTCTGCTGTCCTGTGTACACACTGTTGATTGTTTGCCAGGCGGGAGGATGTGGATGTCCTCCCTGCAGACACACATGATCCTGTCCAGAACCAGAACCTGTCCACAGCCACAGAGTTCACTTGCACGAAGCGCCGCAGCGCCAATAATATTTATATTTTTATGTGCCAAATCATATTAAAGTTAGCTTTTATTGGGCTGCCTCGGCGGCTTACGGTGCGTATGCATAATAAAAAGCGACAACAAATCGAGATAAGACAGGCGAACGAGACAGGAAATTAGGAGCCCCATGACGCAGGAGGCGTCTCCTGGTCGAGCATTGAACTCCGTGAACTCCTTCTGCAAATTGCCAAACTGCCAAACAGCTAACTGCTAATGATGTGTGGGCCGCACTTGCACTTGTTTAATTGCCATTCGATATGTCATGAACCGGGCGCCTTTCTCCGCCCGACTGTCATCAACCTTGGGAAGTTGCCCCTCCCACGGCACACCCATGTATGTATGCTTTATAACCTTTTGTGTCTGAGTGAGTTATGCCTCTTAGCATAAAATTCATAACGCTCAACTATGCGCAAGTAGGGCCCGTGTATTCCATTTACCATCATCATCCTGCCACAAGATGGAGTAAAAGGAATACAAATTAAGTTAGGCAGTCCTGCGGTCCACCGCGGCTCCGAGTCTGGGTCTGGGCAAACAATGCTCTGTCCCCAGGACTCCACATTCTGCCCCACCCACTACGATGGCTGGGCGCAATCTGAGACTTGTCACCAAATTATGAATGATATGCAGCACATAAATCTCAGTCAGCAAACAACGACGGGAACGTGGGCGGCGGCAATGACAAGAAGCATTGAACGCTAACCAGATCTCGAACCCAACTGTCCATGACTACCACTACCACCATCACCACAACCATGAGCATAACCACTACCAGAGCACTCGGGGAAAATCAGTAAAGCTATAAAGAACTCGATGATCCCCAGCTGTAAAGCTGTACTTATTCAAGCATAAATGCAAGATATTGAATATATAATAATCCTTAGCGGTGAAGTATTAGTTATATATTTTAACTATTTTCTAAGTTTAACGGTTAAGCTGACTTACGGTTTATATTTAAAGTGATACGCCCTCTACTATTTCGAATATTTCCCATGAGAACAATAAGGATCCTTCGGTCGGTTAGCCACATTAATTTGCTTTGATTTTCGTGGTTAGGATATTTAGAAAGTTTTCAAACAAAGTGTCCTTGGGGATTTTAGAAAAGTCTGCACTCTATTTTGTTGCCATAGGCCCTCACATTTCCTTCAGTGTATGGCTAGGACACCAGCAAGGACAATGTGACCGAAAGTTACTCAGCATAATTTGTGCGTTGTTTATGACCAATATTTACTCACCTCCCGCACTTTTCCCCCCTTTCATGTTTCGCGAACCGCTGGAACTCGCAGCCTGGATGCTCGGATGGCTGATGTGCAAGTTTGTGCCCTACATACAAGGTGTCTCCGTGGCAGCCTCGGTCTACAGCCTGATTGCCGTTTCCCTGGACAGGTAAGTTGAAAACACTCCAATTACGTGGCTATGAACTTTTATTGTGGGATCGTGGTTGTGGTGCTCAGGGAGGGATTGGTCTGGGTCTGGTGGGGATCGGGAACGGGATCGGGAGCGGGAAAGGTATTGAAAGTGGACCGTATTCACTGCACTTAATGATGCACGACGACGGCGGGGGCGGCATGATGCACTGGAACCAAGGGAACCACCGGCCTGACGGCATGCACCGCCACCACGGGCTTGTGGACGATGGGGGTGATGACCTTGACGGCTGCCGGATGATGAACAACATGCCTGAAAATGAAAGGGGTGAGTGGTTCGGTGGTGCGATAAGCAGATTGGACATGAATGGCCTTACGAGTGCACCGAGTGGGCTCCATGATGGATGATGGGCGTGTGGACCACCGCCGGGTGCGCCACCACGGGTGCCACGGCCACCACTCCGGGATGGGCGATAGCCTGGGAGGCGGCAAAGGCGGCGAGCACGAACAGCTGCGGCGGATCAGAGTTCATAGATTAGCCTGATTAGTGGCATTAGACGGAGCAGCAGGTGGCTGCCACTCGACAGTGAATTTGGTTAGTTGTCGCAGACTTTAAAGCATACATTACTTATTCTGAGTGAGATAAAACCGATCCCAACAACATACTAGGTGACTCATATGAGCTTCAATGGGTTGTAATATAGACTTAATTTATTGCATTTATTTTTAAATGCGATAAAGCAAGCTGATATAATATCATAATTATACGATGCTTGGATTCAAACTGGTAACAACTTCTTCTGCACACTGATACTCACAACTTTGAACATTTTGAGGTGTTGGATTTTGGCGGGATAACTGAAGTAGGAAAGGTAGCTAGGCTAATGATTTCTAATTATCAACTGGTGACAACTTGAGCTCCGAGTGCGGCTTTTATAGTGGATTTGCACCAGGCGACCGAACCGAAAGTGAGCGCCACTCAATGCAATCAGCTGCGGGGAAAACTGGTCAGTAAGGCAGTTAGGCAGTTAGCCAGTTAGGCAGTTATGTAGGAGAGTCAGTGGAGCAGTCGTCTCAAGATCAAGATCATCATATGCTTCTATGGCTCACCTTGTCCGTATTAGGCGCTGCTTACAATTTCATGTTTCTCGTTTTATGTGCATTTCAATTGCCTTAGAATGTTGTTGGCCGCGATACAGCGAATATTGATACCATTGATGATTGGCCGCCAGGAATCGAAGTGCCAGCCCTGCGTTTCCTGGGCCATAAAGTATAAAAAACCAATAAATTCGGCAAATGTCGCGGTCAACAGATTTATCAAGTGATGCTGAAGTCCCACGAATTGTGCCAGCCATAGCCGCAAGGACAATAAGCCGCCCGTCGCTTTATGTGCACTTTCATTTATATCAATTTCTGACCATAATCAGAGGAGGAGTTTTGGCCAGAGGCTTCTGTTTTTGCCACTGTCATTTTTCAGCCAGCGGGACAAAGGCATAGCGCCTCACTTGTCGGTTTGGTCACCCACAGGCCCGCATGTCAGCCTCCGCCCACGCTTAATGCCAACCCATCCGAGTCCAAATCCACATCCTCATCCACTTCCAATTCCACTTCCACTTCCAAGTCCCAGTCGAAGTCCGAGTCCAGCGTCATTGATGTCCGTTTATCCAGTTGTTTTGCTGTTGTTCTCTCTTTTTACGAGCCATCGTAAACTGAATCGAAATTTAAGATTTATTATCTGTAACATGAAACTTAAATCTCTCCACGGTCTTAAGGATGCTGGCCCCATAATGCCCCTTCGACTTAGCTTATCACTTGCTTATACTTCTACTTATATTTATACTTATGCCACTGTCATTTAATTAGGGTCTTTTCTTGTCTGAATACGTATGCGTATATAACTAGATTGCTTATAATCATAAAGTCTATAAGAAAGCTCACTCGCTTATACACATAGTTGTGTCTTTACGGCGCTGGCATTGCGGCTTTTGTGTCTTCTTTGCGTCGCAAATGTCAACAGTGCGTATGGGTAACCGCAGTAGGAAGCGAAATAGGAGCCATAAAACCACGTGGATCTAGACAGAAACACAGGATTGTGTGGCAAATATTAAATTAATACACTTGCGGCTTATTAAATGCTTTAAAAGCGCGAGTATTAACTACTTCTTTTAGTTGTACTCGAAAAGTGTATTGTAGATTTATATTCAAGAAGAATTTTGGCAAGACATTAAACTCATTTTGCTCAATAAATATCCTAACGAAACTGAACTGACGTCCTTAGAGATTTACGCATATGGTACTCAACAGAATTGATGGGCAACAATTACCCGTAATTACCAAAATAATATTAATAATTTAATTTTCAAACAACAATTTTCCCAAATCACCTGAACATGTAGTTTAATCTATAAGGTTAGCTTATTTGTGAATCAAATCATAAATAAATCTAAACGCATAAGGGAAAACTTAGTTTTTAAAGCTCATAAAGTGGTTTACAGCATCAAAAGTGTAGTTAATACGATTTAACAAAGTTTCAACATCAAATTAGAGGGTTAGTTTGAATTAGACTGCACCAGCGAAAAATGCTGATTACTTTTTCCGAGTGCGCTGTTTTTACCCAAAGGAACTCAATTAAGCTTTCGCCTGATTTATGACCATAGAAGTCGCATGGGCAAATTATGCAAATGCAATTGGTTTGCTCCTATAAATAAACGTTATGACAATTTGATTATTGGCTGTGCGGACAGCTTTGTTTGGTGGCCCAGGCCGCCCATCTTTTTTTTTCGCCGAGATGAGGGTCTGGGCCACATTGTTTAGCTGGCTATTTTTAGTCGGTGAGTCGGAGGACTAGGATTCTGTGGTAGTAGCCTGGCCTGGCCGCCCTCTAATGGAATTACCGCTGTGTTATCTGCCAAATGTTTTGGCGGACAGACGCAGGCGACGACCCAAGGTCCAAGTCGAAAATACGAGCACAATGCACGTAATTACAGGGTTTCGGGCCAGGAGCAGACAACCAGTTTGGTTCGTCCGGGACAAGTCTTGTCTATGACCACTGAGCGGGCGCCACAATGAGCCGGCTGCACTAAGCTAAATGAAAAATGCTGAACTCGTTGTTGGCCCCATACCGACTCGTCTCACTACCTCGCAGCTCTTATTCAAATTACAATTCATTATGGCAAGCAGAATAAAAAATGACACCCCTGCTCCAAGATCCCCAGCTCCGCTTTTTTGGGGCGGAGGAGCAGGAGCAGGAGTAGCAGGCGGGTTCAATAGTCGAGATTGGAAAGCGAACACTCAGCAGAAAAAGGCTTAAGGATGGCTGCTGGCATCGGCATCCTGCGTGTGCGAATTAATCAGCGGAGATATTTGCATGCCGTGCTGCTACTCCTAGTTGAAACGGTGTCGTCATCGTCGCCTCGACTCGACTCGACAGCTTGATGATTGCCATTATCTTTGACGGCTCAAAGCCGTCAGTGGCATCTGAAGCCGGAGCTCCTGCTGCTGCTCCTTCTTTGACTACTTGGTTAAAATCCCCTTTGTTGGGACTCCCCTCTTGCAGGTTCATTGCCATCTGGTGGCCCCTGAAGCAGATGACAAAGCGACGTGCCCGCATCATGATAATCGGCATATGGGTAATCGCGCTGGTGACCACCATCCCTTGGCTGCTCTTCTTCGACCTGGTGCCCGCCGAGGAGGTCTTCTCCGACGCCCTGGTCTCGGCCTACTCGCAGCCGCAGTTCCTCTGCCAGGAGGTGTGGCCCCCGGGCACGGATGGGAACCTCTACTTCCTACTAGCCAACCTGGTGGCCTGCTACCTGCTGCCCATGTCCCTGATCACGCTCTGCTACGTGCTCATCTGGATCAAGGTCTCCACGAGGTCCATCCCCGGCGAGTCCAAGGACGCGCAAATGGACCGCATGCAGCAGAAGAGCAAGGTGAAGGTCATCAAGATGTTGGTGGCCGTGGTCATCCTGTTTGTTTTGTCCTGGCTGCCGCTCTATGTCATCTTCGCTCGGATCAAATTCGGATCGGATATCTCGCAGGAGGAGTTCGAGATCCTCAAGAAGGTGATGCCGGTGGCCCAGTGGCTGGGCTCCTCGAACAGCTGCATCAACCCCATCCTCTACTCAGTGAACAAGAAGTACCGACGAGGATTCGCGGCCATCATCAAGTCGCGCAGCTGCTGCGGACGCCTCAGGTTAGTTAATTACTAATATATGCAGATAAAATATGTGGAGACCTTCAAATTTAATATGAAGATTTGTAAGAAATCGTGTTCCCTTCTATAAAAAATTATTTCTCCACCTTAACCACCTAGGTACTACGACAACGTGGCCATCGCCTCCAGCACCACCAGCACCCGTAAGTCATCGCACTACCACCAGAACAGCTCGAGAAAGAGTCCGAGCAGCAAGGGCAACGCGGTGTCCTACATCTACGAGCACAACTCGCTGCGGCGCCACAACATGATGCTCAAGCAGGACAGCAACCTGTCGCAGCAGATGCTGCTCAAGCAGGACTCTCACGGATCGCGTCAGTTCCTCATCAAGCAGGAGAGCTCCTGCAGCGATGCCTCTGGGATCCGGCGACCCCTCTGCCAGCAGGACAGCAATGGCTCCAAAGTCTCACTGTCCAAGCAGGACTCAATTGTGTCCTACATGGAGTCACGCAGGGCGGCAGGACACGGTCTCAACGACACACTGGTGGACAGGGATAGCGTCTCGATGGACGTGGGCCGGCGACAGGGCGCCACACCGAGCTCCCTGCTGGATAAGCGGCAGAAATTCGTGAAGCAGGACTCGGTGATCTCGTTTGTGGACCAACGACCAGAGCAAAGGCGCCATCAATTGGTCAAGCAGGACTCAGTAATCTCCTTCGCCGACCAGCGACGCGGGTTGCTCCACAAACAGGACTCGCTGATGGCCAACCGGACGGGTGATGCACCCACCCACCACGTTTCCATTCTGAAGAAGACCGACTCGCAGCTCAGCTACGGCAGTTCGACTTCTCCTCGTAGGAATGCGGATCTGTACGAATAGGCAACTTTGGGTTGAACGAGCTCCTAACTCTGGTAGATAGATACCAACCACCATTTGTGTGGGTCGATTTCAGTTGAACAAGTGGGATGAACTTCCTTAGGGGTTTATGTAATCCAGCAATTTTAAAGCATAATTAAGATGGTTTACCTTCGCTCTATTACGTTCTTGAATCACATAAACCCCTTCGATGTATTGCTTAACAAATCGACCCAACCTAACATACAAACAAAAGCAACGATACCAAAAACTTACCGAACCACAAAGGAAGTCTTAGAAGATTTCTATAGCAGATAGTCAGACATGGATCGAATGAAGTCGAGTGATAGGCCTACGATTGTGATATAAGTCGGCAGTGCTGGTGGGTTCAGAATCAGTCACTAGGCAGTGCCGCACACATCCGTCATCGTCGTTGGGATAGGGTAGTGGACGGGATGGAGTGCCAGTGGGGATGGACATCGGGATGGACCAATTGTGGGTGGGTATATCTAATCAGAGATCGCATAGCTAGGAACAGACACGCCACACGGGGCACGGGAAACAGGACTTCCCTACACACACACACACCACAGAATACAGAAGACAGAGTACACAGAAGACACTCCCCACAGACCTAATAGGTAATAGATGTTTTATACGTGTTTCAGAGGTACTACACAAAATATGAACTACTCCTTGGCTATGGCTATATAATACCTATATGTACCGTTACGCAGTTTTAAGATTGTTTGTACTCGCAATTTGCTATATCGAAAAGTTTGGTTAAGAGTGGGCGGAACAACGTGGGAATCGAAGGGGTTATAATAGCTTAGCTAAACTTTTTGTACGACGGCGAACGTGAGTGAAACGGGCAAGTCCAGTATCATAGTTGAGAAACGAAAACAAAACAAAATGAGATAACACCGAGGTCTAAAGTAACGTACCTACTAAATTTTTGTATGGAAATTCTTACAATTTATACATATATATTTATATTGATTTTGGAATAAGCAATATGCAATACAAGCGTATGTCTGCGCGTACGCCGTGTATCTATCAAACAACAATAATCAATTTTATTAGAATTTTACACAACTGAGTCGCGGCAGCGGAAATGGCACAGCAGCGGAAATGGGTTAGTAAACGCAATGCACCGGAAGGCGAGTGAAAACGAAAACGATTGGCACACCATCCAAGCTTTGTTATCGGTCAATCGCCGACTATTTCGATATTTCGATGCTTCGGTATCGATGGGCAGAGGCACCAGAGGCAGCAGATGTAGTGAGGGCATCGAACGCGCACAAAGTAACACTTGACCATGCTGGGACAGAGTAGATTAGGGGGGAATGGAGTAGTCTAGGGATTAGGGCTAGATTAGGATTAGAACAGGACGAAGGAGTAGGTTGTCCGCTAAGTGAGCACAAAGCAGTCAAAGATTTCGCACTAAACGTATCACTACAAACTAACAAAGAAGCAAACAATAATCGAACTCAAATTCGTTAAACACTAAACACCAATAAACTTTAAACTATACGAAATAAAATTTTAACGGATAGCGCAAGGAGGCAGAATCAATGGTAAAACTATGAAACTAAACGTAACGATTAACTATGCAATTTTATTGTTAGCCAAAATTTTATAACTGTCAAGTAACGAACAAGTAAATATTTATATGTATACAGAATATATCAAGTATAAAGCATACGTTATATATCTTTATATACTTCGATTGCATTAGGCGCTGATCGGTAGAGTTTTAATTGGCTTTGGTGTAACCGAGAACGATCTGATCAGAGATTTAGTCTAGTCGTACTCGTCGCTCTCTGTTCAGGTACTTGGGGAGCTACATATGTGTAAACCCGATCCGAAATCGAAAAGTAGAAGACATGCACAGCCCGTTCAAAACTCCAGCGCTTAGTGTAAGGCAAGCATCTACAATGAGGAATATCAATAATATATTTCAAATATACAAAAATATATTTATATAGGCCTAGCGACTCACAAGCTGGCAGTATGTGGCAAGCAGCCGCAGAAGCGAACAACAACGTCTAGTAAACAAGAGATTACATTTATACAAATACATACATATTATATGCTGCAAGTACGAAGGGCGCGCAATAGAATGTCCTTTCCCGCTTTCGATTCCACTTAAAGAAGAACCCGAAAGTTGCGAGCAGGCTGATTTAAGCAAAGTAATATTTATCGAATACCCCAATTTGAACTTTAGGTTTTAAAGTTTTAAAACGTAGAGCATACCCATACTCACATGCATGTGCATTATGTTCGTTATTTACCGATGCGGAAAACAAAAAACATAAAATATTTAACAGAGATCGCGCGTTAACCAGTTAAACCGAAAGCATGGCATTAATGGCAACACAATATTATATATGTAAATATATGTGTTATGCAGACATATATATGTATATTTATCGCATAGAACTAACACCAAAGATACATGCATGTTAGCAGAAATAATAAATAAAAATTCAAACTAAACTAAAGTAGTAATATCTTAATTGGGGCCTTATTTACGCTTGCAAATGGACTGCCATCGATTTTAAATATTTTAGAAGTTGGCTTGAAATGAAGAATACTTTTGGGCAAACTTGATTTAATCTCAAATCGAAATAACAATGGAGAATGTTCTTGATGGGTATAAATGTCAAGTCATTCTTAGATAACGATCATAATTGGTAATGGTGCCGCTATCTTGAAAAAAAATGAATTCCACTTAAGAATTTGACTAGTCACTCGGCTCTCGAGAACACCATTCGACTAGATTTATTGAAGCTATCTGTGTGTAAACTTTTCACCAAAAAGCTCCGCCAATTGATAACCGATTAACATCGATGTAGGGTATAAAGTAATAGAGATTGAACCTAGTCTCCATTGGGAAACAACATCGAACAGACTTGCCATGAACCGCTGGTTGAATCGCGTTGCCGTAGTCACTGGTGCCAGTGCCGGAATCGGAGCGGCCTGCTGCCGCGATCTGGTGGCCAAGGGAATGGTAGTGGTGGGCCTAGCCAGGAGAGAGAAGGTCCTCCAAGATATCAAGTCCTCCCTTCCCGCCGATCAGGCTGCTCGCTTCCACACCCGCCCCTGTGATGTCAGCAATGAGCAGCAGGTCATCGATACCTTCGCTTGGATCGATCGTACGCTGGGTGGTGCCGACGTGCTTGTTAATAACGCCGGGATCATACGTCAAATGAACATCACGGACCCAGAAAATTCCGCTGATGTGCGTGCCATTCTGGACGTGAATGTGTTGGGAGTGACCTGGTGCACCCGCCAGTGGTTTCTATCGCTGCAACGCCGCAAGGTGAACGACGGTCATGTGGTGGTCATCAACAGTGTGGTGGGCCACTCCGTTCCGGCCGTGGAGGGCTTTAGCCTGAACATGTACGCGCCCTCTAAGCACGCGATCACCGCCTTGACCGAAATCCTGCGCCAGGAGTTCAATAAGAAGGGCACCCAAACGAAGATCACGGTAAGTGACCTAGCTCTTTCAGTTCGTATGAGTACTTCTAATGATGGACGCATTTCAGAGCATCAGCCCTGGTGTCGTGGCCACTGAAATTTTCGAAGCCGGCTCCTGGGAGCAACCCACTGGCATGCCCATGCTGCGATCGGAGGATATAGCCGATGCGGTGACCTACTGCATCCAGACGCCCCCAACCGTCCAGATAAAGGAGCTCATTATCAAGCCGGTTGGTGAGGCCTTTTGAAGTGAACACTTCGATACGAACGCCAAGTATGCACTTCTAGTTGAACAAATACACAAATATCGTTTCAATAGCAGTGTAAACAAATAACAAATGAACATGTATAATTAATAGAGAAAAATACACCCAAGGTCGCTCTTTTATCTCATTATGGAAACCGGGCTCAACTCGTTTTAGGTTACCCCAACGTTCAAGCCGCCTTTCTATTAAACCCGTTTGTTCATCGGGAACATTTTTTTAATAGTGAACAATCAGTAATAAATCTTAATCCACCCATTTTGAATAAGAATATTTGATATCAAAATTTACCTAGACAAACACCCTCGCGATTATTTATCCATTAGGGAGTCAAGATATGTAGATAGGAATTTATTATTCAGGAATTATTAATGATCTCTTCAGACCAAAAAAATCCAATTAATTCCAATGATACTGCGATGTTGGGAATTATCTATTAAGTAGTCAATCCACCCCAGACATGATTATGCTTATAATTTAAAAAATTTACCCAAAAGATAAGAGTTAATTTGAAAACACGTCGCACTGCCGAAAGACAGGTGTCTAAATAAGATCTGTCCCAGATGGGCAAGGAAGTAATGGTGGCTAGTTTCAACCAAAAGGGAGAACTTTCTCGACAAGTTGAACTCCTCAAAGCCCGTCGATCAGCAAGCTCGCTTCCATTATACCCCTGCGATGTCACTAATGAGGAACAGCTTATGGATACTTTTTCTTGAATACCGTTCTATATACCATTTTTCAATGAGTACATTGCAAAATCAAGTTCTTGCGACAGGAGTTTTTCACCAAGGGAATCCAATATAAAACACCTGAAGTATAAGGTTGGTTGTGTTTATTATAATAAGTTTCCCGCTTAGAGCATCTGCTGACCATTGTAGATACGGAAATAATCAGTGGCATGGAACACCGGCATACACAAGCTGTGAACACTCCCGATCAAGCCGTGGGCGTACTTGTGTAAACCTTTGTTTCTTGGTAAGAAAATGAACAAGCTTTGTGTGGGCCAACTCAAATAAATAAACAATTTCACTCGAATGCAATGAATCGTTTTAGTTAAATAATCTTGCAGGTGTTTGGAAAAAATATAAATAATGAAAACATTCTCATTTGTTCGTTTATTTAAACAAAACTAGAATAGGGGGCGGTGGTGTTAGTGTGTGGGCTTAGGATTTAAAGCACCCACACACATGGACAATTCTCGAAAACTAAAAAATTGACTTAGTTATTTTTATTTTTCCGACTTCTAGAAAGGTATTGTGAAATAATTATTTATTTGTCTTAAGCTGTTACTATTGATGTTCTGAACTCTACAATATAAATGAAATAAATAAATTTATATTAAATAACTGGACTGAATTTTATTAGATAATAATTGATTTTGATAACAATTCAAATTTAAACACGATATAATTTGTTGTTACGTATCGATTCCGACTATCGATTGCAAGCAGAGTGTAGTACCTGCACTGACCCGTGCTGCGAACGTTGTTCAACTCTAGCCAGCAGTTGTAGTTCGTGTCGGGATTGTTTTTTAGATTAATATTTCTCAACTTTTAGACCATTGATTGCCGAATTGGTCAACTCTTCCAAATTGCAACAAATTCATTAGATACACATTTCACGGCTTTCACCGCCGTCGCGTTTCCTTGCGCCTCCAAAAACAAGCTAATTGAATTACCCACGCACACAGTCGCAGCCCAGCAATCCATCGCCTGCGTCATAAGCTATTTTCGTCGATAATAGATCCAAGATTCCGATCCAGAACATGGACGCCAGTCAACAGACACCCCAGGAGACGGTGGTGGCCCCCGTGGCCCCGCTGCTGGAGGATCAGCTGGAATTGGACATGAAGCACTGCTTTGAGAACCTGATCGTCATCGACGTGGGTGCGAATCTGACCAACAAAAAGTATAGCCGTGATCTGGATTCCGTGGTGCAGAGAGCCAGAGACGCAGGTTTGTATGCCAGATACAGATACTACATGTGCAGGCATAATTAATAAGGCCCGGGCAGTGTCTTCGTTCTGGGGCGAGGCTGTGAAAACACCCAGACAACCAGAAGGTCAGGCTATTGGCGAGCAACAAGTGTGCCTGTGTTTTGATATATGTATGCATGGGAGATGGCATTACGAATTCAATGGGAACGTAGCTTGAGATTCAAAAACCAAATAACCAAGATGTCAACACAAACATATTTGCATATACTTCAATTTTTAAACGAAACTTTAAATATGTACATATACGTAAGACATTAATGATAGATTTATGTATATAACAACACAATATTTGGTTTGTTATTCAACAAAAAATTAGTTTTTTAAATACATTTACTTAAAGGGAAACATTCCACAGCTGATAAGAGTATCTGATCTTTAGCAACCAGAAGTCACATATTTTCTCTTTTGTACATAAGTCTGTAGCCCAGTGCACGTTGCACTAACTTTCTCCCGCCTTTCCTTTTGCAGGTGTTCAGAAACTAATGGTTCACGGCACTTCGGTCAAATCGAGCAAGGAAGCGCTGCGCCTCTCGCGCATCTATCCCGACATAATCTACTCAACTGCTGGCATTCACCCGCACGACTCCAAGTCCATCGTGGAAGAGCCGGCCACGTGGTTCGACCTGGAGCACATCGCCCAGGCGCAGGAGTGCGTGGCGATTGGCCCCTGCGGCTTGGACTACCAGCGGGACTTCTCCGAACCGGACGCCCAGAAGCAGATCTTCGCCAAGCAGCTGCATCTGGCCATCCGGCTAAATAAACCTCTTCTGATCCACGAGCGGTCGGCTCAGCTCGATTTACTCGAAATACTAGACAAGTAAGAGCCGTAGATGTGGGTTACAAAACTTTAAACATTTCCCTACGCAGATTCGAGAATCTTCCGCCTGTGATCATCAGAGGTTTTATGGGCACCGCCGAGGAGGCGCTTAAGTACCTAGACCGCAGGTTCTACATCAGCCTGACGGGCTACCTGTGCAAGGACAAATCGGATACTGGCGTTCGTCGCCTGCTGGAGGACGGCACTTTGCCGTTGGACAGACTGCTGGTGGAGACGGATGCTCCGTTCATGTACCCAAACACAAGGGCTTCCAAGCTGCCGCAACACGTGAAGACTGGCATCACCGAACGCTCATTGTTGTACTTACACAGGTGGGCGGAGTACCAAGTCCCATATTAGGTCAATCTTCTAATAGTTCAAAGTACCTTTTAGATATTGTACCTTCCAACGCAACGAGCCGTGCAGTTTGCCCGCTATTGTAGAGATGATAGCCGCCTTCATGAAGAAAAGCCCGGACGAGGTGGCTCTGGCCACTGCCTTTAATGCCCTGAAACTGTTTGGCTTGTCCTAGAAAATGGTAAAGGAGCCACATGGAACTGAACGACAAAGTGTGCCACCCAGCAGCTTTAAACCCGTAAATATAGATTGAACGAGCCTGAGATTCACGATAGACTCATACCTATGTGCCTTAACCACTAATCGAATTCAGGATGAAGCGCTTATCCTGATCCCCACACATACACACATCCACAAATACGACCCCCATTGCATGCGAAAAGTACGTATACGTATAAAACTATATATTCACCCCCTGCCGTAAAGGTGCAAATTATCGATCGAAGTTTGCAGGGTCTAGCTGTAAGTTGTTGGAGTTTCCGAGCAATTGCTTTATTTACTCGAGTACCCAGAGAAACGGTGCCAAGGTGGTGCCTCGTGAACGTCGACTCCGGATTCACACGGGGTCGGCACTTCACGCCTCGAAGCGCGCGCTTCGAATTCGCTCCCGAAGCGATAGATTTAAATGTTAAATGCTGCAGCTTGTCTTTTGTTTGTTTCTTCTGTATTTAGGCTAGAATCAATACTTTTAGTTCGTGTCTCTGTTAGCCTGTAGTCGTACTTTTGTACATATTTATTCTTGTTGCGACGATGACGATGATGATGATGATTATGGGAAACGTAATGTGATCATTTTAAAAGCTAAATAGTTATATGATATTCAACATACAAACACATTAGTTAGGCTATGAAACATATTGAATATCGTGCGCCTATACAAACTATATATTGTTATATTTACATATACAAAAGCGTTGTACTGAACTGATCGACCCGCGGAGGTTGCATAAAATCCGCTTTGTGCCCATTGTCCGCACACAGACACACACTATTTTCCATTTGAATAAAGCGAATTTGAAACCCAAACGAACAAAAGCCCCTTTTTAGACGTCATTACGTGTATTTTTGGTTGGTTAGCACACTTAAAAGCGCTGAATATTACTCAAGTCCTCAAATTGCTCCAGCTGGTGCAAATTGTCCCACCAGAGTTTCAATCGATGCTGCAGAATCAGAGAGAACCAGGGTGTCAGCGGGGCACTAAACTTAGCCACCGCCTCGTCGATCTTATCGCGCCGCAAGTAGCGCACCTCACTGACCTCGTTGCTATTTGGACGCAGCGTCACGTCTTTCTGCAGGAACAGGATGTAGTCTATCTCGTGCTCGCCCCATACGCCGTCGCCCGTATCTGCGTAGTGGATGCGGGTCAGGTAGCGAAAGTCCTGTGGCTGCAGTTCCTCTGTGGGAATGCCCAGTTCGTAGTTGAGACGCCGCTGAGCGGCCACACGGATGCCCAGGGCGTTGCTCTCCTGGCGTTCCTGTTCAATCTCGTAAAGCGGATGGCTGCAGCACGCGTTGGTGTAGGTGTTGGGGAAGGTTATCTAAGGATACAGATGATTATGGACCTTGTAATGAGGGGATTCCCCTAGATTTTCACCTTGTGAGACGATCGCTTCTGCACTAGCATCTCTCCCTGGGAATTGAAGAGAAAAACACTGAATGCGCGATGGAGCTTAACATCATTCGTCTCTGGATGCACACGGTGGCAGTCTGCCTTTGAGGCGGCCCCAATGGCCTGGTCGTTGGCGTCCACCAGGATGCACTGCTCCTTGAGAGCGTGAGCCTGCAGAGGATCGTGTACGGCGAACTCCGTGGGCACCTGGCGCTGCTGTTGCTGGCCCACCGCTGTCGTAGAGCAACCGCGCAGCCAGGACATGCGGGGCAGCAGAAGCTTCAAGCGAGAGGCCAACATTTTTGGTAAATGACTAGTTTGGAGTGGTGGCCAAAACAAATATGAAAGTGAAACTTCGTAATACAGCGCGCGGGGCTGCCAACTCGTTTGCTTCCTGCGCGACCTGTTTGCAACACTGCCGAGGAAACAGCTGTTCCGCAGCAGTAGTGGTAGCCCTGGTCCCAGTGATACACAATTTGCTCATAATCAGTTTTTCGCCCCCGTTGTCGAAACAAAAAAAAAGTTGTAAATAAGCAGGAAACGGTCTAACCAATTTCCCGAAAAATGGTAAGCAACTAGCCAGCTATAAGCTTAGACCCCTATTTGACCCTCCATTTGCCCAGATACGATTCATACTTATACAAAACCGAGCTGGAAAAACTCGCCTGGCCAAGTGGTACATGAACTTCGATGACGACGAGAAGCAGAAACTGATTGAGGAAGTGCATGCCGTGGTCACAGTGCGTGATGCGAAGCACACCAACTTTGTGGAGGTGGGATCGAGTCTGTATGTCCTCTTGGAGCACCCTTTTATCACATTTTTGCCTTTGTAGTTCCGCAACTTCAAGATCGTCTACCGACGCTATGCGGGTCTGTATTTCTGCATCTGCGTGGACGTGAACGACAACAACCTGTGCTATCTGGAGGCCATTCACAACTTCGTGGAGGTGCTCAACGAATACTTCCATAACGTGTGCGAGCTGGATCTGGTGTTCAACTTCTACAAGGTGTACAGTGTGGTGGACGAGATGTTCCTGGCGGGCGAGATCCGGGAGACCTCGCAGACGAAGGTGCTCAAACAGCTGCTCACGCTTAATTCGCTGGAGTAGCGGACCAATTCATACATATGTATATCGGATCTGCCAGATGCATTCCCCCAGGCGCTACACCCGCTTATCGAATCTTCTTTCATATACTATTACGCGTATTATTATTATTATCTTTAATGTGTTCTCTATGCAAACACTCAAATGTTAAAAGCCGTGTTTAGAAACAAATGATGTACCATAAGAGATTGTATGCAAAAGTTAAGTTTTTTGTTTTTCTATGGGGTGTGTTAGGGGTCAATTTGCGATAATAATCCATATATTTTCTTCTCTGGTTCCGCCCACTCACCTCCGGTGGCAAGTGTATGTGCAGCCCTGGTTGGAAGAGGGCCCCGCGCATTTTCCAACACTACCGCTAATGCCACTTCGTCATTTTTTCAGTCGCCATTGTTCTCGTTCTCGGCCGTCGAATTTGTGGAAATAAACGTATTTCCCATTTAAATTCGCTGCAATAATCACAATAGCGAACTTCAAAACACAACACAAGCCGAGTGCGTGTCGATTTCCAGTAATTCGGAACGCGCAAGTCGAATAAAAACACTCTAAACATCAGCCAGTCCAGGGCCAGAAATCGAATATTTGTTCGTGGCAAATATATAATCTTGTGAAAAAGCCAGAAAATGTCATCTGTGAATCCGGAATAGTAAGTCGTCACAAACAATTATGCGCAGTTATCTGGAGTAGAAACGGTGACTGGGCTTCCACTTCCTTACCTGGCCTTCGAAAATAGTTTCTTTTATTTTTTCTGCGACGTCATTTCTGCTACGTTTCATTCCCATTCATTATCGAGCAGCCCCACTCCACTCCCTTTTGCCCTCGTTGGCAACTCCAAAAAACAGACCATTTGCTGAAAACAAAAAATACACTTGGACCTAACAACCGCCCCAATCTAGAAACCATAACCAAAACTGTGTGTTTCAGTTGGATTTCAATGTAGAGCCCCCGGGCGAGGCGATGAAAAGCGCGTTGAAATGATTACTCTCCTCGGAATCTGCATATGTATAAAGTCCACACATATATACAGGCAGATCCCAGTTGACGGGCCAAATCGCTGGGCGGGCGGATGAGTCACCTGCGTGGAGAGCGTTTCCCACCCCCAGCGCAGTGCTACGTAATCAAAGGCCATTCCAGTGCCACTTAATTGCCGCTCTCACTCAAGGCAATTAAATCTGAACCGATCTTGGTTCACACTCTCCAGAAAGCCTTCTCCAATCGCCAGCATACATGTGTGCAGAGGATTGGAACACTATCGCACATCACTCAACAATTGGGGGTTGATGTTGGACATAGCATGATAAGATAAAGCCTACACCAAACCGGTTTTATGTATATATTAGTATCTACCCGACTAAACTATGCCCGCAAAACACCTCTCTAAATGTTGTGTTTAAATCAATGATTGCTAACTAATTGGACCTTCCGATGCCATTTAATTTATTTCCTTTCAAATGTACTAAGGCTTATAATCTCTGATTTTAAACATTCTTTCTCAAATATGCATACTCAGTCTCATTTAGATATCTCTTAAGTTTCATATGTTTTTGTCTGAACTATTTTCACATCGCAGCATTCATTAAATTACTATCTCCCAATCCACAGCGATTATCTCTTTAAGTTGCTGCTCATTGGAGACTCGGGCGTTGGAAAGTCCTGTCTTCTGCTGCGATTTGCCGATGACACATATACAGAAAGCTATATCAGCACAATCGGAGTGGATTTCGTAAGCCAGCCGGAAATTTGTGAAAACTCTTTATGTCTGACTCATAAACCTTTATCTTG
Organism: Drosophila simulans; assembly: GCF_016746395.2. Taxonomy (NCBI): domain Eukaryota; kingdom Metazoa; phylum Arthropoda; class Insecta; order Diptera; family Drosophilidae; genus Drosophila; species Drosophila simulans. Next base: position 4,986,455 of record NC_052523.2, read on the forward strand.
CAGAAAATCAGGACCATAGAACTCGACGGAAAGACCATTAAACTGCAAATCGTAAGCATAAAGACGCCAGAGGCAATCTAGTCCAGAGCTAATTAGTCTGTTTACAGTGGGATACTGCTGGCCAGGAGCGCTTCCGCACCATCACGTCTTCATACTATAGGGGAGCCCATGGCATCATTGTCGTATACGATTGCACGGACCAGGAGTCTTTCAACAATGTGAAGCAGTGGCTGGAGGAGATCGAGCGTTATGCCTGTGAGAATGTCAACAAGTTGCTGGTGGGCAACAAGAGCGACTTGACCACCAAGAAAGTAGTCGACCACACTACAGCTGCGGTGCGTATAATGCTGTTTTAGCCGTGGGAATTATAGATGCATGTGTATACTAAACTGGGTCTTTGTTTTCGATACTCCAGGAGTACGCCGCCCAGTTAGGCATTCCATTCCTTGAAACTTCGGCCAAGAGCGCCACCAACGTTGAGCAGGCCTTTATGACGATGGCGGCGGAGATCAAGAATCGCGTCGGGCCGCCGTCCAGCGCCACTGACAACGCTAGCAAAGTGAAAATCGATCAAGGACGTCCAGTGGAAAACACCAAATCCGGTTGCTGCTGAATAACTCTGATTGTGAATCATTATTTTATTATACAATTAAACAAAATTTAAATATAATAAATTAAAACGGAAACCACACAATAATAATAAAACAAGCGAAACCGATGGCGGATCCACGAAATCGTAATTATAATATCTAATTCTGTAATAACAATAATGGTGAGGAATGACGAGTAGTGCGTTTGTATGATCCTAACCGTGATCCAATTCGATAAACAATTTAAGCAAATATGTATTAGGTACGTAGCCAACCAGCTCCAGATCCAGATCCCGCTCCAGACTTCAGACATCCCCAACTAAACTTCAGCAACAAGGACATCGATCCTGATACTAACCGTCACTCTGATTTCCGCAGTTCTGTTCATAAGTAGTGCAAAGCAAGCAAATTCGGTGTAGCAATTAACCTAATATTACTTTAACCTACAGTAAGAAGTTACCTATCACAGCAGCGCGAAACAATACCGAAACTAATATGTACTATTAACTACACATTACTTGAGCGCAGGCGACGGCAGGAGCAATTGTACTTGTCCTGTGTCAGCTACTACTTACCACTATGTATACATATGTATGTGTTTAAATTACAAATACAATTTTCTAAACATATTATCTCTAGCGAACGTGATCGTCACTTGTCTCAGTCATCTTGAAATTTTATGTAAATCGAACCCAAAACCGAACGAACATTTTTAGAATTAACGTCGAGCGATTGTGCGTTTGAATTTTCATGTGACACAAGGGATTTGTTTAGGCACATAATTAGTGTAATAATGACGACATAGCGATGAAGTTTAATAAAAATTATTGCGTGTGCGTATTTAAATTGAAAGGTTTGGGATCAAGGACACACTTTAGTTTCGGTTTTCACTGTCGCCCGAATTTGAATCTTAATTTCTCTTAAGTCTAATAAAATCGATCTGTACCGATGCCTACAAACGACTCGTTTTATTCCTCGACTTTGGAAGAATTCCAAAAACATAAGTGAAGGCCGGAACACATCCGCACACACCCAAATACTTGGCAAAAACTTTAAGGGCGAGGCGATTTGTGTATAACCGGAGTAATTTTGTTAAACTTAAGTTTGTCGGTAGCAAATTTTTGGCATAATTTAAAAGTTGCATAACGCATAATTGTTGTATCGAGAGTATATTCAATGCATCAGGAGGGATTTGTCTAATCAGATATTTTTAAATATCTCAATTAATATTTAAATATATTTAAAAATGTTTAAATATCTAATGTCTGCGATAAGTTAATATGTTAACTGCAAAATAGGTAATCAGATCCTGGGAAGCTGATATACCTGGATACATAAGGTATAAGGTCATTTATATTTTCATAGAAAGTGCGCTATCAATTGGACAAGATTAGGTTCCCCAAGAAGGTCATTAGATTCTGATTTCATGTGTTTCGCATATCTTAATTTATTCAAGATAAATGCTCGTTTAAAGCATGCTGAAATGGTCTCCTCCTAACTCCAATTTAATCACATAGATTCGAGAAAATTATCGTATGAAAACATAATACTCGTTTCTGTTCTAAAAGATACATTCAAAGCTCATTTCTTTAGAGAAGGAAAATAAAGTTAATGCTATTTAAAAGCAAACTTCAATTTGTCAGTGCCCAAAGAAAATTAGTCTCGATTTTCAAAAACATCTTCTCTTGCGTTTATTGACTTCTTCTGAGGTACTTCAGTCTTTACAACAAAATTTTTCTAAAACTATGACTATTTGCTGTTGGAATTCAACTAAATACTTTAACGGTTGCTGGCAGTGGGCAGGGACTCAAAGGATGCATATTCAGGATGGGATTCAGATCTTGCTGGCGCGTCGCTCCTGCAGACAGGCGGTGGTAACGGTGGCAGCCGTTGTGCCGATGATGGCGGCTCCCAGAATGCCCCGCTCCCGTTCGCTCAGACCGGAAATGGACAGACTGTTGCTACGCCACGCGGACGAGGATGTGGTGCGATCCGTGCCCGAGGAGGTGGATATGGAGTTGATCAAAAAGGTGGCCTCGCGGCGGAGAGTGCGACGTGGATGGCGGGCACTGGTCGTTCCCGCCAGCGCAGCTCCTTCCTCGGCATCCTGTTCCTGTCGCAAGGACGCATTGCGCCCACTTCCGCCTGTCATTGGATGCTGCCTCTGATGGTAGTGGTGGCGATGATGGTGATGTGGCCGCTGGCCCAGGCAAGTGAGCAGCAGCCGCCAGAAGCCGCTGCGAAACTTGGAGGACATCAGGTTGTACAGGATCGGATTCATGGCCGAGTTCAGGTAGAGCATGAAGCGCGAGAAGTACAGCAGGTTGTAGTAGCCGGCGATGCCCAGACCCTCCACATCCTTGGCGCTGGCCAGGATCACCCACAGAGTGAAGGCCCGGAAAGGTAGCAGGCAAACAAAAAAGCTGGACACCACGGCTACCAGCATGAAGATTACCTGCTTGCGATGCTTCCTCATCCCGTTACTCTGCTGATGGCTGTTACCCTTGGTGCTGGGCACCTGTGAGGAGCCACTGGTGGCTCCGCCGGTCGGCTGCTGTGGCTGCGGGGAGGTTGGTCGGTGGAAGGCGTTGTTGGGACGCAGCAGCTTGTACGCGATGGCAGCGTAGAGAAGGACCAGGATGCCGAAGGGCAGGAAGAAAAACACCGTGATGCAGCCCACGAAGTAGAAGATCGACCAGAAATCATCGGCGGCGGTGGTGCAAACGGGAGCATCGGTTCCGTCCCCGTAGGGCTCCACGCTGTAGCTGGATATGGCGATGATGGGACTGCAAGAATCATATTATCAGTTTTAGTGGGGACTAGAGGGACTAGCGCTGTCTGCAAAGTTTTAACGCGCTGCGGGCAGGAAACAAACAAATATTTAAAAGCTACTCAACGGCTAACTACTGGAAAAGTTTCGGGGGCGAAGCACTCAACTTAATCACACAGCGGAAACGGAAACGTCAGCGTCTGCTCATACTCATCATACTCGCAGGATGGTGTGGGTTCAAGCTACTTATTACTTTTTACTCTACAAAAGTCTACGTCATAGGGCTACGAAAACAAATTAAAAAGCTACGCGCATGGTACGAATACGTATATTTACAGAGGACGGACATTTGTCCGATTTCCTTAGAATTATATAAATTACAGATTCCGATTGGATGGGGTAATGTGAAAAAGACCCGCCATGAGTTGTCATAAAAAATTTATTTACTTACAAACTCTCTAGTGTGTGTGGTGTGTGCGTGTGGTTCCTTGTATTTATAAGCAGAGTATATATATGTAAATATGTGTATATAAATATGTTCGTACAAATATAAATATTAATATTTGGCTATGTGTGCGAGTGCGAGTATGTGTATGTACAGCTGTGTTTACATGTGGACATTGTGTGCATATTGAGCTAAGCTTTTTATCTGAAGCGCCGCCAAGTAGGCAACAGTTTTTTCGACTTCCGGTGATGGCCGCCCGTGTAATGGCGGCCATTTTGTCCGGTCCTGCTTACGGCGTACGGAAACTATTTCAATACACCTAAATCATGTTTATCCGCCGACCTGATGGTTCGCCCAAACGCATATTAAGCCATTTCCATTTGCCAGCTCCGCTCCTCGAAGGCCGCCTAATGGCTTACCCCTTACTGCCAGTCGATATCTGGACTCCTAACCCTGACCAGTAGTGGTAGTTTTAGTGCTGTTCGGCTGTCGTTGCTGTTATTTATCTTTGGCACATTCATTCGAGTTTAATAGCCCGAAAAATTGATTGTTTTTGGTACGGAAATGTCCAAGGCGGCAGCCCAACTACGATTCGGGATTCTCGGCAGCTGTCAGCGGGTGACTGAAATCGATTATGGCTGCCAAAAGCGTTCAGGAAGCGATTTGTGTTTACCAGGAGCGGGAATAGGAATCGGGATCGGGATCAGCGTCATCGGCACATTCCAGCCAAGTGAAGCGAGTGTGTAAACGGGTTAAAGGCGATTTTTCACGACCATCTCGCTTAGAGGGGATTTTCGGGCAGATTTACTATTTCTCCTGCTATTCCAGGGAGCTTTTCTCGACCCTTCGTTGGGATTTTTCCTTCACTAAGTTTATTCTCCTCCAGTGCCTCTTCGTCGAAACTTATTTGCGGCTTGTGACGTCGTGGTTGATGGTTTCTCAGAGGCATAAGCCGACTGTCGCTCACTCTCCTGGCCATTCCCTTGCCCAAGGTGGAATGCTGCAGCATGGCCATGGCCTCCAGGTCACTGCCACATGGCATCTGCATCTCGATCTTAAGGCGAGTGCGACTGATATCCTCGCTGCACCTCCGATTGGAGCTCCTCGAGAGAATGCTGGAGCTCGTGGCTGCCGTTGCGTTTGAGGAGTTGGTATTCGTGTTCGTATTGGTGCCCATGCCCAGTGACAAGGTACCTCTGCGCCCGCGAGCAGAGTCTTCCTTCCTTCTACCCAGCGTTACAAATTCCAGCAATAATCGCCCTGCGTCCTGGCAAAGCCGTTTGAAACCTCTTCGAAACTTGGTCGACATCAGGTTGTAAAGAATCGGATTCATGGCCGAGTTTAGATACAGCATGATTCTACAGAAGTACAGCAGGCTGTAGTAGCGCACCAATCCCAGATCGTGCAGCGTTTGGTCCGTGCTGAGGATGATCCACAGGGTGAGGACGCGGAAGGGCAGCAGGCAGACGAAGAACGACAGCACCACGGCGCCGAGCATTAGGACCACCTGCTTGCGGGCCTTCAGACTAAGTTCCGGCTTCGTGGGACGGGCGCGCAGCATGGCCGCCCGGTTGGAGACCAGATTCCGGGCGATGATGCCGTACAACACCACCAGGGTCACGAACGGCACCACGAAGAACACCGAGATGGTCATCAGGAAGAAGGCCAGCGTCCAGTCGCTGATGGCCTGGGTCAGGCACACGGCCACCGACGATCCATCAATGTACTCGGCCAGCTTGTACTCGGCCACCCACAGAATGGGGCTGCTCGGGGGATATTGCAGATTGGGGAGAGAAAGCAAACAAGAAACGTAATCAGGTGGCGGGGTCACCGGGGGCGTGGATAATGGATAATGGATACGGTTGGATTTTGGAGAGAAACGCCAAGAGTGGCGGGAAAGAGAAGAGGATTCAGCAGGCGGGAAGAGAAGCAGTTTGTGATGATGAGCGAATGGCGATGAGCGAAAGGTTGACCCAGTCAGGGATGAAGTTCATGTTTAAAATGTACCAGTCTGGCCTGGACGCGATTTTCCTGACCGCTTGTTTTTATGGTTTTTTCATTTCTTGGGGTCAGCACTTAAAATATATGTTGAAGCATAGATTAAATATTACAAACAAAAAAAAACATTGATTAGGTTTAAATCAAAACCGGATATAATACTATAGTCGAGTTCCGGCTATTAAACTAAAAGATGGGAGAGGTATATATGCCATTAGTTGAATAAATGTATATTTCTGTCTAAAAAAGAGCTCTTACCGTATACTTCAGTGTTTTATTTAATTTCAAATATAATATTCACAGTGCATTCAAAATTATAATAATAACAAAAAATGAATAAAAAATGTTTCCAAATTATTCCAGTTTTCATGAATGTGATTATATTCTACTTACAAGGGGATAAGTGAGCAGATGGCGAACTTATGGTGGGATATACCCTGTTGACTTTGTAAATATATCCAGCAAACAGACAAGTTTAAATATTTGATTATTTTGAGTTATCCGAGCCGCTGATTAAACACTGCCCCAGCCCAAATCCTCCCTGGCTAGACCGAAAACGAAATGCCATGACAGTCAACAGGCGATGGGCGCGTTTTTTTCCCACTAAATATGATCCGGGCGTTTTGGTACGTGCGTCAGCTATTTGACACGCCCCCATTGCGCCCATGGGCGTCGTGTGGCGCGCCTGTTTGAATGTGTTTTAAAATGTTTGCCCGTTTTTTTTGGCCTCCAGCTTCTTGTGTGGCGTAATTAATGGGTCTCGGCCCGGAGGCGGGTGTCCTGCGCACCCAACTGCCAACCATAGATGACCCCATGACTCCCGGAGTGCTGAGGGGTCGGTGGCCAGCTCGACAATGTGCTGTTTATTTCATTGTTATGGACGCGGCAAGATTTGCAAAATTAAAAAGGGTCGCCGCTCGTCCTTGGACAGAGCGCACAATAATAAAGTGTCAATGAAATGAAATCCATGATAGCGGACATCGGTGCTTATTAAAGATGACAGGGCGCTGATAACGGCAAGCTTCCGGAACTTGGACAAAAGCCGTCCGCAACTTGAGGCGTCGGATGTCAATGGGAATGGGATTGGGAATGGAAACGGCAATGGCAATGATGAAGCGAGTGGAGCAGGAGAGGTGGCAGGACAGGAGTGGAAATGGAATAGATAGGCGACAGTCGCAGTTTAGCATGTAAATGGACAAATGGACACGCCGCCAGCGTAGATGGCGCACAAAAGGCCAAACACCAAGACCAGAAATTCCGCGTCATAATGGAAAATAAACAAAACGGGGAAAAATGTGCAAAACCCAATAACAAAACACAAATCATTAAAATGACGGCGATTGACACTTATAATTAATGAGCGAGGAACTGAATGCTTGACTGGGCGAAATGAATAAACGGATATAGGCCACAAACTAAGTAGATCTAAACAGGATAATAGCATGTGTGTATACATACGAAATGTAGGACTACAGACACCAAAAAGCATGCGGTGAAAAGCGACCAAACTAATTAAGATATTTAAAGTATAATGCTAGTTTCCAAATAAATTTAAGAGAATCAAGTAAGTAGTAGTAGTAAGCCCAATCGCTTACCTCGTAAAGAGCGCAGCAATGCCCCAGGCCAGGACGCAGATGAGGATGGCCCGCCCCTTGGTGCAGACGTAGCCGGCCTTTAATGGCTCGCAGATTGCGTAATAGCGCTCGAACGAGATGGCCAAGATGGTCAGCACACTGGCGTGGGCCACTGTGAGCTCCACGAACGGCACAGCCTTGCCTGGGATGGAAGAGCAGTTAATTAGGCTGGGGAGAACAAATAGACCAGGAGCACTGGAGCTGGAGGTACTCACACATCTCGTGGCCAAGTACCCAGGTCTCCGGGCGAGTGTTGACCTCCACGAGGACGGTGGGCGTGCAGACGAGCAGCACCAGCAGGTCCGCGATGCTCAGGTTGGTGAGGAAGATGTTCGTCGAGTTGCGCATGTCCTTCGTCTTCACAATCACGATGGGCACCTGCAACGGAGTTGATTTGGGATTTGGCAATCTTAAGGAGCTCGCCACGAGCAACCACCTGGTGCTGGCGAATTTCTTTATTTGCATCCAGTTGGAACATAAAAACATGTTTATACGGACAGATAGATGGACAAATAGGCGGACAGAAAGACGGACGAACGGACGGATGCCCTGATCGACTTGGTTGCAATACTGATTAAGAATATTAACATTTAAGTAGGCCGGAAAGGCATCCATCCCCCTGTTATACGTAAAGGGTATACAAATTGTCTTTAGTGCTCTTGGAAACATATATGAAACATTATTGGACAAATTATTTGTGTATTTAATTTACACTTACTAAGTGATTTATAAATATGGATAATAATGATTTTTGTACGTAATAAAATGTTTATCTACCATTAAAAGGGTGAATCACCCTGTGCGCCCTTGAGGCATTTTTCCAAATGAATTAATTTCAATTATAAATGCTTTTGCCCATTTTTCTGTAAAAGGAGGCAGGACTCACCATCACATTGCCCACCACGCCCAGCAGCATGATGACTATGCAGAAGAACATGGCGGTTGTGCGGATATACGACGGAATCTGTGGCAGCATCTGCTCAGCATCGCCATCGTCCTTGGAGCTTGATGTTGAAGTGGCTGCGGCTGCTGTTGGTTCTGTGGCTTCAGCATCAGATGTGGCTGCTGCTGCGGTGGAGTTGTCCTGGTGGTCAAGTCCTGTGGCTGGAAAACGATTAGGTGTGTGGTGTGGGCCATGGCCGCCACTAGGAGCGCCACGGGATACCCCAGCCTGCTGCGGCGACGTGGCTGCTGTTGCGCTGGATGTTGCTGCTGCTGCTGCTGCTGCGGGTAGTGCATCTTGGGTCTGGAGCAGAAGCAGAGCCAGGAGCAGGAGCCACAGGCAGATCCTCGGGCCTACGCAAATGCTGGTCAGCCTTGGAAGCTGCCCAGTCCTGGCCACAGCGACGCCGTGGCTGCCCCTCAGCAATGTCCTCTGTGTCCTCGTCGTCCTCGTCCTGCGGCACTGGGAGCGTAAGTCTCGCAATGGAAATCACAGGGACAACATCATCAAGGCTCGTTGGATTTTTGGGACGGGCTGTTGCCGCCACCGCCCGCTGTTCAATTAAGTGAGTTACGAGAGGGTGTCCTGGCCAAATCCGATGTAATTGCCCGCCTGGCAAGTTTATGCTCACACTTAAATACGCGCTAATGAAATTAAGTTGTCCAAGGGATTCACGGATACTCCGCTATCGCCGGATCCGGGCGCATTAAACAAATCAATCAGTGGGGCTTTGCGGTTGTCGTCCGCGCTCTCAAGTGGCTGAAACGGCAATGGGGGATTAGTATTTAAGTGTCCTGGCCAGGATCAGGAAATAACCAGCCATTGACCAGGCCGGCTAACTAACGATAATGAATGAAAAGTTCATTAGCCGCTGTCATTTACATAACATTAGAGCATCCGGCCCCCAGCAGAGAATCATCTCCGCTGCTTCATAAGCAAGCTCATCGTCCGCCTCTGGGAAGGCACTCTTGACCAAGCGGCACTGGACCGAAACCAAAGCCAAGAGACAGAGGCATGGGTTTTATTGCCAACAGGGTTCTCCTGGGACTTACTAGCCGTAGCTTAGTTCATATTCAATGATTCTGAAACTATACCTTCAATCGCTTTAGATCAACATTAAATTGTATTTATTTTTCATCATCGCTTTTAAATATTCTTCAATCAGTTTTACGATTGCATATCCTGGGACTTCATTAAGAGGTTCTAAATATTTAAATTTTTTCTTTTCTTCTTTTATCATGAACATAAATTTGATCATCAAACACCACAATATAATAGTTGAATGCTAACTATATTCCTTGCTAAACCCCAAACGCCGCTCCTGGCGCGGATGTTTGCTTCCAATCTCGGGTGACAGAGTCGCCCGGCAGACGGCGATTATCGCCGATGGCGTCTGCTGGCCATCTCCATCCTCATCAGGATGGACGATGGCTGTTGTCAGCCAAATGGCTTTATTAAATCCCCATCTTTGCGGCGCGCAACCCGCTTAATTATATTATGCTCATGCAGGGCCTTGAACGGACATCCGAGGATGTGGACAGGAGTGGCCATGGACACCGGGACGCATAAACACAGGCTTCCGGTGTTTGTTTGCGGCTTAGTGGGTGGGATGGGGGTGTAGGATCACCCTGAGTAGCGCCATTTTGATTAATTTGATAAATTCATTATGCGCACACCATATTGGCCAGTTCCCGGCGACGGTTACTGTCCGGATGCTCTTGACTAGGGGTCTGCATCTCGTCCTTTTTCGCACCGAGCCAAGCTGTGCACGCTGTTTGCTGTGGCCAGGAATCGGGGAATGGGTTGGTGGGTTCAATGTCCCCCGAATGACATAACAAGGCAGTTTGTGTCACATTTGGCTGGAAAATGCGACTTTAACGATGCCGAGCGTTGGATTATCCCTGGCTAGGCTCTGTTTCCATTGGCCATTTTGTGCTGGGCGTAATTGTTTCGAAAGTTTCGAGTTGGTCATGTAGAAAGACAAATGAATCGCTTCAAACTTTTGCCCGAGTGCTGTGGCCAGGCCCATCAATATCAATATGGCCCACATGGCTGGGTAAACGGACATCACCAAAAACCAACAAAATGTAGGTTTATATATATAGATATATGTGCTTAGGAAGCCAACAACTGCCGCCACAAACATGCGAGAGCTGCATGTAAATCTGAAAACGGTTTATGGTTTCGGCCCAAATCCCAAGTTCTCGAGTGCTAAGCGTCCATTTGATGGACAACTTGCGGTCTTTCGGTGGGAGTGAGCAAAAAGAAAATCCGCACAATAGCAAAATTTGAATATTTGAGTATGGCACTAGAAGAGGTGCCTATAAGTATGCAATAAAATATTTTATTTGGAATACTCAATTTGAAAGGTAACTATTTTTAGGAATTTTCTGTGTGGTTTTTGAACTGTGAACTATCCATCACGCCTGAAATGTCTTTGAATGAATAGTATTCCCCACAGGATTTGCAGGACTACGTGTTTTTAGTGAAATTTTACCACAAGTGGACACACACAGTTGATATAATGACATTTCTTTGTGTGTACACCATCTTGGCATAATTTTTGGCTGTGATTTAAATAAGGTTCGAGACGGCTGGCGATAATGGCAATCGAGCGTATTGGCTGCATTCCGCTGGGTGTGTGAGTGTGCGAGTGTGTGTGCGGGGGGCCGAGTGGATTTTCTTGTACAAGGACTCCCAAATGCGAGTGTGTGTATGCTTAGTGGCAGTGTGGTGGTGTGGCGGTGTGGCGCTTTTTATGGTATTTAAGATTGAACGGAATTTATTGCTGACACCCTAATAAAATTAACATTGAAATGGCAATTTGAGGCGGCAATAAGAATCAGCAGCCGAAGTATCAGTATCTGAATCGACGTAGGGAAAGTCTGAGAAAGTTGTCACACACCCACGCACACCAGCACACCAGGACACACGCATATCTAATCAATTTATCGTTCAATAATAGTCAAGCCAGTGGATACATGTGATGGTTATGGGCGGATGTGCCCTAGCAGCCACTTTGACAAATCGCTTGGCGTGAAAAAAGTGGCGAAAAAATTAAAGCCCGGCCGTCAAAGTGATTTCGAACTTTCTAACAGGCAGTCAGCTCCTTGAGTCCCTGAAATATCCTGCGGAAAGCGGTCTGGAGCCCATTTATTTCCCCCAAAGCAACCGCATCCTATCAGCTCCTATGGCTCTTTGTATTTTCTCGCCGAGGGTGTCGCACGCTAAATAAATTGAAATGACTTCGTAATTGTATTTGTGACTCTGGCTAAATTAATCTAACTAGTTCGCATGCCGGATCATCGCTCGTGTGGAACCAATTTCTGAATGCCTGAAACAAGGACCTCGTCGCCCACCGCCGAAAATGCGAAAGTCGAACAAAGCACCGTAAAACCAAAAGCTTGTTTTTCAATTGAACCCACCAAAAGTGGCCAACGTGGATGTTTTGGCCACGCCGTCCGGTGGGGTGGCCAACTGGCTTTGTGTGAAACCCCTCGAATTCGAAATTGACATGTCGATGGTCATGTCCCACAGTCATGTCCCTTTAATTGACCATTGAATGGCAATTAAGCCAGGGGCTATTTTTGGGTCAGCGTTAGTGCGGCTGCATTAGCGTCGCCTTCTTCTCTTCCCCACCGAATTAGCCACATTAGTACGGGCTAAAGCTTCTTAAATATGTTTTGGGGCTACTGCAGAGTTGGAAAAAGTACAAAACTTTCTACACAGCGAGGAATTGGGCACTAAAAATACAAATCTAAGCAAAAGAGAACGCTGTAGTCAATTTTCTCGACTATTAGATACCCATTAATCAGCTAGTGTGGATATATTTAAGCAGTTTTTCGGATAAGCAATATATGTAAATAAGAAAGTAAAATAGTAAAACTAAAGGACAAGTGAAACCTTTACATGCTTAGGAATTTTTTGAGCACGATACAAAATTTGATAGATTTTTAATTTAAACAAAAATGTGGCTATAGTATATTTCAGCCAGTTTTTTACATGATTTTCACCCAGTGAATAGTTGCGCAGAGTCAGCTTGGCCAGCCAGGAATTTAAATTGAAAGGGCTGACTGACTGATTCGGCACGCTATTTGGAATTACATTTTCATGGCGCGGATTCCAAAGTCGGCCATTTCCTATGCGACTTTTGGATCTGATTGCTCTCTGTGAACTTTGCTGCAAGGAGTCAAGGATGTTGGCTCTGCCATCCAGCTTTAACTCCTTTGTGCGTCCTGTCCGATTTCACTTATTTATGCGACTGCGACGGGAGAACCCTCCTTTTCCCATCTCAACTGTTTGCCTCCAACTGGATACTGGGTACTCCTTACTGTAACTGCCACCGTTTGTCTGTCTTTTCTGTTAGTACGTCTTTGTTTGTTTGTTTGTTTGTCCGCAATAAGTAAGCTAAACGTTCAAACAATGGCCAGCGAACTGGGCTTACAGCAAAGGACCAGAAAATAGTGGGGGTTTTAATGAAGCTTGAAGGCATAAATGAAATGCAATGTATGCAATGTATGCAATGTTCGTAAAACAACAAATACTGATTAATATTTAAACGTTCGAACATTTAAGATACACATTCTTTATAATCAAAAACATTTATTGTATGAAGCCATAGAATCTTAGATTGTTAGACTTAGCTGTAAGTTCATGTTTGTATAAATGTACACAGTTGCGTATGGGTCGGTCGTTCAACTAATGTTTTTCTAAAGCTAGAATTCTTTATCTGGCGGGAGAATGTGCCTGCTGTTTTCAAGTCGTTCAAGTTGCTCATTCGCCCTGTCCGCCCAGCCCCTCGCCCCCTGCTCCACCCCGCCTGACGAATGTTATTTTATAGCGGAGCTTGTTGCTGCAAGAATTTACCCAAGACCCCGGCATTGATAAGCCATTGGCCCGGGAAGGCGTTTTATCGCCGGACCCCGCACAGAGTGGCCAAAGATGCGACTGCCCACGGACTTTGGCACCGCCATGGCCAACGCCATCACCATTGCCATCACCATCGCCATCGCCGCGGGCCGGGAAACTGTGCAGCTGGTCTCGCAGCGCTCCCCGTATTGGCCATACCTTCTGGGACTTGTTTGTCTATTTGCCCGCGATGGGAATTCATACAGCACACATTCTGCACAGACCGATGGGCGGACAGTCAGTCGGTGGGTCATATAGCGCAGATAGCACTAGCTATTGTTTTACGATCTCGTGTATATTGTAAATAGAGTAGATGAATAGAGGGGACATTGGCTCAACTACAAAATACCTCGCGTATATTCGATTAATATCTCTCAAAGAATTTTAAAATACTGTCAAATGTTGTACTACATAATCAATATTAAAATGTTCACCATAAGAGATTTAGTTATGTTAATAATATGACGACCGTAAGCCAGTGTCATGCTAATCAAGTTAGCATGTTTTAAGTTTAAGTTTTAGTTTTTAATTATTAGTATATCTCCATTAAAACCATAACTGATCCGATATTCCCTAGCATACTCTGGGGAAACTCCAACATGCTCCGAGCTAAAGACACTTTAATTGCTTCGATTCGCGAAATGTTCAGTGTTCACTTTTGTTTGTTTGTATCTTTGTGTGCTTAGCGTATCATGTGGCATTTGAATATGGACCACTAATGCGTATTTAACATTTGGCCAACCTTGAAAGTTATCGCATTTCGCAGAGCCAACTGGGAATTGCTCCCAGTTCGATACCCATACGTTTAGTTCAAGAATGCAATAAGCTGGCATGTGTGGTATTTTAAGTCCTTTCGCAGGAATGGGCTGCACTCTGCGTCCTTCATTCTGCGGTCGACTTCGTCCCCGTCATTTCCGATGCGCATATTGAAAAATGGCTCTTGCCGCACTTCCGCCGCAGAATTATTGAGCGGTGCGTGGCACCGCATCGTTAACTTGGCCCTAACTCGCATCCTGCCGCCAACTGAAGTGGCTGTTAAGCAAACTGGGCGTTCCCCAGTCCGCCTTTGACATTCCCATGCCTTTGGCTGCACTCTCCTTTTGGTGTTTCACTTAATTTGTCATCGTGACACTGACGCCCACCGCCGGTTGGGGGGCGTGGCCCTGCTGCTGACGTCAGCCGAAGGAGCGAAGGGTAATTCACCCGGAGTCCTCGAAGAGTGACGAATGGGGGAGCCAAGCTACGACCTGTCAGCGTCTAATGAGTGGAACTTAAAACTGCATTAAGCTGAGCCACCGATGAGTCCGCTGATAATTCCGTAGACAAGTGGCAAGTGCTTGGACTTGGCAATTGTCGCCTTTTATTGGCTGAAATTTTTATGAGCTGCCTGCATAGTTAACCGCTGGCTGACTTTCACTTTTGGCCCTGCCAAATGTTTTACGAGTTCAGCGACCCTTGGCCGCCACCACCAACACGCCATCCGGTGGCTTAATATGCAAACACAACATTATAATGACCGCAGGACACAAATGGAAATGGACGCGTGTACGGCTGCTGGTTTTCGCTGTGTTTTTTTACGACTTTGCCCACCACGGCCACGAGTTTGCCAAGTGCGTAATGAAAAATGTATTTATTGTGGAATAAAAATATTTATCAGTAAATTAAACGCCCTGTCAGTCGTCTGGATCTATCCGCAGTGTCGTCTTCACTGCAGATTGCATGATGAAATTCCGGGGCGGTCGCAATCACCCAAGGAGCCCGATGCCATCTGGCCAGCCCACTAAATTTAGAATTCGCGAGCCATCGACAAAAGTGTGCGGACAATAAATTCCAGCTCTCAGCGGGAATGACTCCGTTCCCGCGTCTTTACAGCATAAACCTAACGATTATGGCTGATGAAATATGCCGATCCTTAATGGGTTGGGAGCCCAGTTCTGGCCAAATAAATCGACGGTTGTCCAGGAACGAGTGCATCAAAACAATCGACTCCCAGTGAGCGGACACACAAATAACCATATGGGGTTATTCACTTCCGCTTTTATTTATCAATGAGCAAACTGGAATAACATGTTAGTGCGATCGGAGCGATACATTTAATTCAAAATATACTTAATATGAGCTGCTGATCGAGGAGCTGCAATCCAAAAATAAAGTAATAATAATAAATAATAAAGGTAACGAGGGACTAGGATACTATACTGTTTATTAATGGATGGAACATTGCTATAATCTCGTAAAGTGGAGCTTACTACCTCATTTCCCCATAAAAAAGTGCGATGTGAGGGAGTCCCGAATCTTTTCAACCGGTTTTTATTTGGCTTTCAATTAAGGCGCCTCTGCAGGCAATTAGAATTGCAAATGAAACTGCCCGAGAAGAGCCAAAAATACAATCCAGAACAACCAGCGCAGCAGCTGAGCATCCGAGTACTGAGCATCTGAGCTGCTCAAAAATAAATGTGAAGGGAAGCCGATCCAAACGAGGATGAATCCGGAAATGGCACCAAACTGCGGAACAAGTGGTCGGCGTTTCTGGAGGAATGGGTTTCCTTCCCATACCAGCCCATCCTCCGCTCGCCAGGATTGCGTGGGTGCTCACAGTTTTTCAATTTTGATGCGCCCAGAAACAATTCGAGAGTAATGACGAAGAAAGTTGTTACTCGGCGTGTGGCTCATTTGTCAGGGATTGGGATTAGGAAGAACTGGGCCCTTCTGGAGCGCCCAGACGGAGCGGGTTATAATCTAAACGGTTCGTGGAAAATAGGCATGCATAAATTTATATGTGAAGGAATGGCGTGAAAAATGGTCTGACAGTTTATTTAAAGAGGCTTGCCTATGAGTTTTCACCAGCTCCTGTTGTTTCCTCCATTTTTTGTTTTGTTTTTGAGCTTATAGTAGGAGGCATCGATTGATTTTTGATAGACGCAAAAGCAGATGCCTCATCGCATTAATTGCCCAAATCCAAATCAATAGACACGAACAGAACGGCTATAAATATATGCGCGGTCTTTCGGGTGCAGGTGTATGTGGAAATCAGGTGGGGATCACAGAACAGCCAAAACAATTGCGTTTAATTGGCCAATTGACTGGCAACATGTGCCATTAGGCAAAAATAAAGGAGTGACTTCCCGAGTAAGGCGGTGCTAATTGTTTAGTTAAGCGTGGCTGAATATAAATAGAACTTAATGAGGGAGCATATTTCCAAGTGGCCATATGGCCGCACTTTGCATGACAAATGAGGCGTTCTCATCGAGTGCCCCTCGCTACCCCACTGCCATCGTTTCACAGGGGGCAAAGGTCGTGGAACGGGTTGACAAGGGTGCCGGAAAAGCTGGTCGGATGTCAACTTCGCTCCATCAATTCACTCCATACCAAACCATACCATACAAACTTTTCCCATTCAGCTTCATTCAGCTTTTCCCGGTATCATTTATCTGGAGGGCGCACAGACTTAATAACCCATTTGTTGGCTGATCTCGGAGTCATGACCCCGCAGGCATACAAATGGCCAATAAGACCCATCATAAACACCAGTCCAAAAGGCGAGACATATGCCGCCGTGCGGTAAAAAAAAATACAGAATGCAAAAAGCTGGGAAACGACCTTGCCGAGTGGCAAACATTTGGCTTCTAATTAAGCCGCGAAGCTCCGAGGGCAGGAAAACAGAGGTACCCACAAGGCAATGATTAAGAGGCCACGTACGGAGCACTACGGGGAACTACGGAGGAGTTGGTGGCCTTCGCCACCACATACCACGTATGTATGCGCGTGCTAATCAAATTGGGTCTAGTCCCCGTCTGCGAAGTGTATCTTTCGGGCGCAGGAGTGGCTTGTTTATCAGTAGTCTGCGCCTAATGTGTAAGTGTGCCAAAAGTGATTGCATAATTATGCAAATGCCCCGGCACAATGTACGTCTAATGAATTACTCAGACTTCTCCGCCAAAGGCCAAAAGTGATAGCCATGGTTCTTAGTCAGCACTGAAGAGGCTGAAAAGTAAACAGCCAGTTGTTCTGGAATGGTGAAATGTGGAAAGTGCGTGGGAGATTTTCCCCTCCCTTATGGCGGAGTTCTTTTTTTCTCTTCGATAATGATTATACAATAATTTGTTATTGTGGCCATGGCTTTGTTTCCCGGGCGTTGGTAATTACACTTGACTTTGCGAGTCGCCGGGGAAGTGTTACGGACTAATCGAATTAGGCCAAAATCTGCGACAACAAGCGGGATAATTAACAGCCGTCGATTCCTCAACGCCACGTGCAGGATTCACTTATAATGACTGGGAAGAAGAAATTCTTTTATCAATCAATAAGCAGTTTCCCTGAAAATTAGCAGCTTTAATATCAAACCTGCTTAATTGAACTGAAATCTTGATAGATTTTCAAGCAATTAGTTTACTTCAGTTTTTAGAAAAATCTCTAAATTTTACATAATTACATTGTGCAGTGTTTCTAAATCTTTTTGGTAAGCCCTTCCAATTTTTTTCCGTGCACTAATAGTGACTGCGTTGACAGTAAATTAAACACGCATTACTGAAATCCCCGCTACAGATCCATAACCCTGCACGTGCCCTTTCAACAATTCATAATCGTTAAACTTAATCGCTGAGCTCATTTTGGCAGTGCCCCTTGTTTGTTTTTCCAAACATAAAGAAACCCACTCGCCAAAGTTCAATCGAGAATTTGGCCATAAAAAAGAATTAGCGCGCACCGAAAGTAAAAGTAAAAATTTAAACCAAATAAATACGAGGCGGGCACTAAAACTATATCGCCCGATAGATGGATGATAAATCATCAGTAGTGTCGATTTGGGTTAAGCAAACGCTGCAAATGCCGCCCAGCCCATCGAAAAATACCACCCCCTTTTGGGTGGTGAAAGACCCACCTTTTATTTGCATTGCGGGTGACAGTTGAGTTAAATTTTGAAAAGAAATTCACGCCGAGAATGGCGTGGCTGCTGTTTATTGTGGCTGAGTCAGTGAGTCGGTGAGCGGCCAAAACGGCGGGCATTTCTTATTCAGCCGGCGTCCCTGCGATTGCAAACGCGATCGCGATTGCTCCAAAAAATACAAAACAAAATAAAGAAACAAAAGGAAAACAGAAATTCAAACTGATGTCAAGAAATCGAAAGGCGCCACACACGCGTCTGGCAAATCAAATGGACAAGCCACTGACTTAATTTTCCCCTCATCTTCGGGCTTTTTTAGTGGACAGCTCCGACGTGTTTGACCGCATACTTTTCCTGATTTCGCCTGTTTTCCTACTCTGATTTCGTTGGCTTTTCTGGCATTTCCAGCAGTGCGTCGTAATTAGGCAAAAAACGAGGCGGCCAGATAGAAAATCGCAACACGAAAGACGAGCGCATAAATCACAATTCATACTCTCGCATAAATAAAGACATTTGATTTGGAACTGGGCCTCGAGATGATGGGTCCGCCCGTCTGTCCGTCCGTCCGTCTGTCTGTTGACCAAAATAGCAAAGCCCAATCAAATTGTGATGCAGGCGGAAAATTCTTAAAACGATATGCCGGCCTCGCTGGCGTATACGCAATAAATTTTCATATTTCTTATGCCGCTCGCTCTCTCTTATCCGAATTGCCCCCCAAGTTCGTTGGGCTGTGAGCGATATAATGGCTACGGATTTGGCCGCTACTTCTGGGGGGCTGGGCCACGCCCACGCGTGACTTCTCGATGCGGCGAATTTTATAAACAAGCTCCACTGAGCCGGGCTAATTCGACCTGGGTGCGTATTAAATATGTTTGCCATTAGGTTTGCGCGGCAATACGAACGGTAAACAAAAGTCCAAAAAGAGCGCCAACAGATGTTGCATTTATTTAATGAGCCGACGATGGGCGCGCTCTGTTGTGGGTGGTGGTATCAATGGGGTGTTGGAAATGTGTTCTTAAGCAAATAAAAACCCATATTTATACAACTTATTCGCCTATTTCTGGACTAGCAGCACTGGCGGCTGGGAACGTGAGCCTACAAAATGAGTTCAAAAATTCTGCGACATCGCCTGGGGGCTTTGAGTGGGGCTCAAGGTCACTGCGAAGGGAGCGGGAGTTCGGGGCGAGAAATTCAAGAAGCTCAGTTCGCCACACATTTCGAGTGCGGTTTCAAGTTCCCACTCGAAATTATCACGATCTTGATCATCGAAACCATAGCGATGAGCAAGATGAGGACGATCATGACTTGGCGGTTGCGTACGCGTTAATTTGTCAATGTTTATGTTTTGAAATCAATATTATCAGCAAAATAAACATTATTAATAACGATGCTTGAGTTGCGGTTCAGTAGATAGTCTGGGCTATTGGGAAAAACATACAGAACCATGGAAACGCGTATGCAAATGCCGGCGAGTCGTTTGTTTCCATTTATTCGATCAAAAATTAATGTGGCAGTCTATATTAACACAGAGGTGGGATTCTAAAGTACTCGAAATTTACCTAAGTACCTAAACTATAAATATTTTATATTTATGATGTATTAAGAATAACTCTTAATTAAAGGCAAGGCCTGCACAACAGATATTCGAGGCAGATAACCGGTTATCTGCTTGCATATGGGCCCAATTTACTTTTCAAATTATCAAGAGCATATGACTTTCATTCAATATCATTATCATCACCATAAACACTATAAACACCATAACACCATCACTTTGTTGACACACCACAGGTGGGAAAACTTACCACTTACCAGCGGCGGAAACTCAAGATCGCCGGGGAATATAGATCGGGAATGTGGAACTGGTGCGTCGGCCCCCGCGAAATGCCTGCGGTGGCAAGTGCATTAATTGCCGATGTCAAACTTCACGGCAACACTTAACGAAATACTTTTTTATGTTTTGCATGTAATTAAAAGCATTAACACGACGCCGCCGACAACCGCAGCCAGCTGACATCGGCGTTGACACTAATGGCAGCGGAGAAGTGCAGTCCGTTCGCTTGGAGAACCAGAGGCGTCACCCACAAAGACGATAATATATCGTATATATGCCGAGATGCAGCTGTCACCCCAGACGCGTAAGTTCTATTTTTCCAAAATTTCGAATCCGAAACTTTCTTTCGACGCGCAATGGGGCAAATGATCCGGCCAACCGCTCGACGTCAGGTTTTCCAAAAGACTAACAACGCGGTTTTCTAGCAAACAATTTTCATACGCCGTGTTTGCCGGCATGGCCAAAACAACTGCCAAAAGCTCTTTGCTGGAATCGGAAAAGCTCCCATTTCAAGCTAGCCGAGAGCTTTCCCGCCCGGCTTTCCCTTCGCCAATTCGTTTTGGCGCGAAAAGCACTCGACGGGGCTTTAGTGAATGGAGCACCAAAGCGCGCTGGCAATTGGACATTGTCCGGATCGGGGGAGTGCGTAGAATTACGGGGTAATCACTACCACCGAGGTCTATGACGCAACCTGAATGAAGTGCCCGTAAGTGCTGGCACAAGTGCAAGCACAAGCAACACAGGGTGCTCCTGGTTAGACTAGTTACATATATAACATATAAATAATTAAACATGTATCTTTCGTGGATAACTTCAACTAACATATAAGAAATAACCAACACTTTTATGTTTAAAAATGATTTTAGTACAAATAAATTAAATAATAAAGTAATAAATATTACTTATCAATAACTCACTATTAGTTGCTAATTATCGATACGGCGGTCAGCACTATAAATCCAGCGAGAGGAGAAGAAGCGAGCGAGTAGCGATGGGTTGATAATCAGGATTCTAGTTCGGTGATCATAAGCAGCTTACAGGAGAAAAACCAAAAAATTTAAAATATGTAAATATATATAAATTTATATATAAAAAAATTATATAAAAATAAATGCTTTTTTGCCCTTAGAAAGAGTCAATGCCTTGTGAGATGAACTACCCATCAATCCCATCGACAAAGGCCAACCCAAATCTTGAGCAAAGTTTATACTAATCCTTTTCAAAAAGTAAGAGAAATGAGCGTTGGATATAGAAGATATATGCATGGTAAAGTCCTATCTTTTTGTACAATAACCTTGTCATACAGAGACGCTACTTTACCCTCACCTTTCCAAATACCATTTCCACACAATCGCTAATTTAACGTTAAAAGGTCTTACGAAGCTCTCAATTAATGGGCTACCATAATTCAGAACAACTTTGTTAATAGTAAGTGGCTTTAAGTACCATAACTAATCGCAGCTATTTACCTACAATAAATCACTTATTCTTATCATTTAGAAGCAATGCACTTATGTTTTATTTCTTCGAACTAAAGAAAGGAGTCAATAAACAAATTGGTAAATAATTTAGATTCTTAATTTAATAAAATTGAAATTTGGACTAATCGATTTTTTCCTAGATCATTTTTAGATAACTTTTCAGTGTTATTTTTTTTTATAACATCAATTAAGCATAAACCGTATATTCTTTATGTATTTAATTTTATTTCACTAAGCACGCAAGTGTTAAGTGTACCATATAAAAGATTAGGGATAAGCTAAGGATTTTATTGGATTGAAACTGTTGCTTTGTGTGTTTATGACCTTCCCCACACACTTATAAATGTTAGTCTAACCAAAAAAGAGCTACTTTGAACATATGGTCAAGAAAACTTTGTATTCCATTGAATTACTATCTAATCGGATGGTCTACCGTTTCACGAAAACAATAAACGGAATTTCCTTCTTGATTCTGTTGAGCCGACTCAACATTAATTGTAGAAATGATCGACGGGCTTTTATCAGGGCAATAAGCAACCAAATGAGCAATCAAAATATTATTGCTCGTTGGGATTTCCCAAGCCCCAGACACTTGGCTCCTTCGGTTTTCGGAATTCAATCAGATATGCACTTGCAAGAGGCCTTTTGACTTTGGCTGCAGATAACCGAACACTTGGCTAAGAAACCTCTTCGTCTTTATTAATTCAAGTGAATATTGCTAATCGCCATTTATTAGTATAAATAGCAATCATCAAAGTTCAGTTAAAACCCACTCAAACGTGCTGAGACTCCGTGAGTCACGTTCTGATCAACTGACAAGGAGTCTTCATGCTCATAATGCGTGTTTTAGCAAGATCGATTGATTGATTCCTTGGATCCATTTATGGGTTAGGTTAAGAACACTACCTTCAAGTTAGGATATCTGTGGGGATCGACTAAAATCTGTGGGGAATGGGATTATCTAAAGTATATTCTATAAGAAGCAGTTTGTATAGGGTAGATCAATACTCATCGATCCCTGGACTTCACTTAAATGAGCTTAGTCACATAAAATATTTGTATATTTCCTTATATTATTATAATTTATATTATATTTTGTATAACAGCTTAGTTATGGAATTTTTTAAAATTTTTTTTATTTGCAATCTGTCTAGGTAGACAATATAAAAATGTTGCAGCGTTAAATAATTATATCACCGGATGGATATAGCTCCAGTGAGCTCATGACCTATATTTCGTTTGAAGATTTTCAAAACCAGCATTTTAATTAAAATAAACTTTTCATTGTTTTATTTTTAATACTACATGTAAGTATAAATAATATTCTATATTAATTTTGTTCGTTCAATTTGCCTAAGAAGTTTCGTTTCCTTCGCTAGTCTGCAGTTGAGTTTTGCTTTCTAGTGGAGGAGCTGTTGCCAATGTGCTGTCATTTGCAGGATCGATGGCAGAACTGGATTCTGGAGCTTGCTTTTCGAGGTCAACAGGTGATGGGATTTCCTCTTTAGATGCCTCAGCAGCCTGCACCTTAGGCTGGGAAGCTGGTCTTCGGTTCGGCAGGATCAGAGTCTCCAGACCGCCGCAAGGAGCTTCGATCAAAATGTACATGACATAAGCGAGGAGGACCGAGAACCCAAAGTCTTGCCAAAAACGGAGCATCTGTTGATGAAAATAGTAATTCACTGAAGCTGATAACTTTACAGGAAAGACGGATAAAACTCACAATGTCGTAGTTTGAGAAGTAGGTGTTCACCCTCGTGCGCCCACCATTAAGGTTCTGGATGAACAGATGGCCCATGTAGACGCAGAACGAGAGCTTGGACAGGGGCTGCCACAATGGTGATGTGAGGAAGGAGTTGGCCAATCCACCATATCCTTGCATGCAGGCAAAGACCACCCAACTCAGACC
This sequence comes from Drosophila simulans, assembly GCF_016746395.2. Lineage (NCBI taxonomy): Eukaryota > Metazoa > Arthropoda > Insecta > Diptera > Drosophilidae > Drosophila > Drosophila simulans. The sequence goes on from NC_052523.2 coordinate 5,009,849, forward strand.
CAAAGGCCAGGCGATCCGGGAAAGCGATACGTAGAAGGCCTCATTAACGGAGGGAAGGGTTTTGGTCTTGCCCATTCCATAAGGATACATCGCAAAAATGCAGGTAAATAGAAGGGCCAAACAGGTGATCCAGCCAACCCAGACAGCAGGTCGATTTAGCTTGATCGTCTTTCCACGGATCGTATGCAGGAAGTAACCAAACAGGAAACCAACTAACCAACCGGAAGCCCGGTTGTGGGTATAGTGATCGAGGTCTTCAGAGTAATCATCTGGTCCGCCACCACCACCGCCGCTGACCCTAAATGTTTGTAGTCAAGGTTAATAATAGTTATACTAAAATCTGCTCCAATGCTAAAGTTAATACTTACAAAGAGTAATTGTTAATCACTATAATGCTGAATAAGTAGGCAGCGAGACCCAACAAAAGCAGCAGAACGACTGCCGCTCCTTTCTTGCCCCACTTGTACACAATAATCAGGAGGATGGGTGAAATGATATACAGTTGCATATCGATGGCCAGGTACCATGTTTGAGCCAGACACTGATAGAATCGAAGGAATAGTTATCACAGTGCTACCATACAGCGAATGCGGACTTACCTCGGAATCGGTGGCGTAGTTCTGAATGTAGAGCAGGGTCCAATACCAGTTACCTTCGCACCTATCGTAGCTATCAAAGTTCCAGTTGCCGTACAGCGGACCGTCGCCCAAATGGGGCAGTAACTTCCAGTAGAGCAATATTGATACTGCCACGATGGGCGTTAGGCGAAGATAGCGATGGAGGTACATCAGTGGAATATTCAGCTTTCCCTTGGCCCTATAATTATGCTAGACTGTGAAAAGGACGGGCATAAATTGGAAAGGAGACTTACTTTTCCATCGAACGCAAGGCCACCATCGCAACCAGGAGTCCGCTTATGAAGAAAAATGAGTCCACTGCAAAAACGCCCTCCTGAATTACTTCTTTAAACGGTGTCTTGGCCCACTAAGGAATGACTAATGTTAGCAATCTAATCGCGATTAAAAGGCTTTCTCGCTACCCACAGTGTACACGTCGTAAAGGTTGATGTTCGGCGATGTGATGGCAATGATATAGTCGTGACCGAAGCACACCCAGATCAAGGACATTCCTCGCAATCCATGGAGGCACTCAATCACATTGGGGTTGGGTTTGGTGGTGATGCGGAATAGCGATCGTGAGTTAGCACGTGCAGAGAAAACCTTCAGAACAGCAGGCAGTTTATCTGCAAATATGGGTATTAAAACTTATTCTGCCAAATAAGTGCAGTCTATTTACTTTGATCCTCACACAGGAAGTAGTCGTAAAATGTGGAAATAATCACTGCGGCTCCGAACACGGATAAAATAACGCTGTAAATTAGGATTGTAGTTTAAGTAAGTAAAAGCAAAGTAAAATTAAATCTTACATTGCGGCAATGGCACCTCCATCGTAGGCATCACGCTCGGAAGTCTTGCAGGAGTTTTCACTGACCAAATTCTGGTTGGCATTGAGTTCCAAGCCAACCAATTGCTTCAGGACTCGTCGCAGAAGTGTGTCCATATTGGTGGCCGAGCAGGAAGCGGGAAAACAAACCGCCGTCTGGACATTCAACATCCTGCCAACGTTTCCCAGCAGTTGCTGCAGCGGCAGACTGGCCAGGCAGTACTTTCCCAGGATAGTCGAGCCCGATACCGCGGACTGTTCGATGCCAATGCACTCGTCGTAGTGACCCAGATCCTTGAGATGTCCCTCCAGGATGCCAGCCGGTATAGATCCCCAGGCGTCAATCACTGCGCAGAAAGCCCTTAATACCTCTGTTCACCCACTTTTCGACTGCCCTCCACTTACTTCTGTAGGCCCAAAGGCTGCCACTGGTCAATCCGGCGGTGAGCTGAGCAAAGTCCGCATAGCACTGAAGATCTGAGACTGTGGGAAGTCGTCCTTCGGGCACCAAGTCATCCAAAGTAACATTTTTGTAATGACCAAAAATCTGCTCCGACAAATGACGAACTTTGTTCAGACGCTGGTAGTCCTGTGCATCTAGTTCGATGCCTGGATTTATTTCCGGGCCAAAACCAAGGGCACTGGTTACGCCCAGGCCAAGAATAAGTGTTATTACTGAGACTTTGCCCATCTCTGTGGACGTTCAACTACCGAATAATTGGCATCCGGACTAGAGCAACCCTTTTTATAAGCGATGTCTGGTGCTGGTCTGCGATAAGGATTAGTAATATATGGGCACTTTTGATTAGCCCATTTTTTGTACGTTAACGTGACTGTGCAACATCGGAAATGGCTTCCAATATAATCAGGTATTTTATAATTTTGATTAACATCATTCAAGAATGTTTTGTTTTTGCATATTATGGGGGTCGAAGTGCGATTATCTTATCGATGGCTAACGATTCGGCCGACAAAGTATTCCATCTGCATACATCTGAAGTAAACAACAACCGTATCGTTTTAAACATGCAAATTTATAATTCAAGATTATAATACGAATATTTCCGATCGCTGCTGGGGAACAGTAGATACATATTGGGATATGAGGTGCTAAGGGGTTTCACGGCCTTGTCCTTGCCCAATCGGTTTCCAAAATCAACCATTGCCTGGCATAAAAACTCTGCAAATCACTTTCTTATCAAACATTGCCAGTAATTCAAACACGCGTGTGCCTGATCGCTAGATTTCTAGTTGACATTTATTACTTATTGATTAAGTAGGTGAGATCAGTTCATAAAGTTGATTGCGATTATATGCTAAGTATCCGATCCACATACATAATTGGTTAGTTGCCATTTCATGAAATTCAATAGACTTGATCAGCTGCAACATATAGTAAGTTAAACTAGAAACTCAATTTTTGAAACATAACCGATTTAGTTCGTGCATATACGATCCTGCTTCTACCAAGCCAAATTCACGGTGGTTAGTGGCCTCATAAACCTGATAAGCATGTCTGTTACATTAGCTGTAGCTTTATCAGTCGCCTCAAACTATTAAAGTATTCCTTTCTTAAGAGTCACGGGTGCATTTGATATTTAGATCAAGGGTCGGAGCTCTCCTTTCTGGAAATAGTTCGACGTCTTGATTTGGTTCCATGCAAAGTGTACATAACTACCGACTTTGACTATATCCTTGGACAATCAATCATTGAATATTTCGCACCCGGACTAAAGCGATCTTTTAAATAAGCGAATTCTCGTCAAATACTTAGGATAAGGATTAGTAATACGAATACAGGGAATTTATATTTCCCACTGTCTAACAGTAAAATGAATATGCAATCCACAAAAGGAATTCGTTCTTTAAAAATACCGAAAGTAGTCCTAACAGAAAAATATTTTGAATATTTGGCATGGCTTCTTCTTTGTATTATTGCAAAATAATTATTTATTTTATATGATTATTAAGTATTTATAACATTAATCTGCATGATAATCATAAACCTTAAGTTGTAAATGTTCCTAGGATTTTAATGTTAATACGGACGGAAAGACGTGTAGTGCGGTGTGAATATTTTGATAACGTTCATTATTATTTTATTGGGCCGGAAACGCATCCTATTACCTGCTGCATACTTTTCAACGAGTCTAATATATGTGCATACTTTTACTACTCAAGTAACGACTATGGAAGTACTGTAAATCACTTTCTTATCTATCGAAGTCTGGTAATTCAAAAACGCCTGTGCCAGTTCGAATCGGTTCTCAGGTGCTTTTTATTAGTTTTTGATTAAGTAGATGCAATCAGTGCGGAAAGTTGATAGCGAGTATATCTTAATAATCCGATCTTTCCAATTAGTTAATTAACATAAGTCTGGTTTTGAGTGAAACTTGATAGACTTGAATAGTGATCAGCTGGTGTGGCTGCAACTTGTCACCATTAATATATGGTGTGGTAAATCAGGCATGCATCTTTAATGGTAGTGTAATTAATCTCATAATTCCAATTGAACACATTTTTATACTCGTAACTGGTAGATTAAAAATTATGTAACAGATAGGATAGAGGATTTCCGTTACTATGAAGTATAAATATTCTTGCGCAGGATCACTTGGATATGTCCGTATTTCGGTTCGTCTGTTTGTCCGCATGAACATACAGATATCAGGAACATGGATCGTTAAAGAGTTAAGAAGTTAGAGATGTCGATGGTTTCAAACAACGCTCACACTATTAAAAAAAGTTAGATTTTTTTTCATTAAATAATTTATTATCCCATGATATCAATCCGTCAGTAAACAAGTCGTCTAGTGATATTGACTAAGAAAAGCTTGCTTTTATTATTACAAAATACGAAATTAAAAACGTAACTACTTTTGCCTTAAAGGAATTTCTTACGATTTACCAATTTTTGTTGTATTTTTTAACGGCATAGATATTCCAAGATCGCTTTGTAAGGGTAGAGGCTATAAAAGTCATTGAACTGAACTTTGCAAGCTACTTGGTAAGTTTATAACCGATACTACTCTTATTGCTTGTTAAATCTATAAATAAAATTTCCCATAAGTTTCTGCGATTTGATTTTGAGAAAGATTTATCAATATACTGTGCAATTCTGTGCAACAATCGAATCCTCTAAAATAACTGAATACCTGAAAGGAGAACTCAGAAGGGACGCCTAGTATGGCCACGATCAATTGAAGTGCTTAACAAATACCGATTAAGATTGAGTACGGCACGAGTAATAATCTTGGAAATATTGCTGGGCTTTAAAGTTTTCAGGTGTTTTCTAGCTCATAAAGAAACTTGATTATTTTTACAATCGCCTTATTTACATTTTGCGACATTTGCAAATTAGCATCTAACATGACCAGTGGCCCGTCTCCGCCACCACGCCTATCCATTAACATCACTCTCCGGTGGTGGATACAAATATATATGGCTGGGTCAAGTGGTTTCGGCCTGCAGCTCTAATGATAGTTTAATTGGCCGCATAATTCAATTAGAATTGGCCCAGCTGTCCAACTGATGGAGGTGCTCCACACTTCCGTAAGTGCAGGGACCAGATTCTTTGCAAATAATCGCATGGTACTCCACACGTTTGCGATTAAGATGGTTATGGTTTCCCATTTGATACGCCTGTTGACAAAAAGCGTCGCTGTCATTGTCATGTCCAACACGACGTATGCGTAATAAGGCGAACCTAATCTGAAAAGGCCAAATCACAGTCGCTGATCACAACAACATCAAAAGAATCGATCAGCCAAATGCGAAAGCCGTCGTCGAATTGTTCGATTTGATAGCCGTCGGCTGTTCTTAACAGTAAATTGTCTCGACTTGTCGAGTTGTTTAGGGAAATACTTGTCGGGGCGAAACAAGTTCGACTGCCCCCTGTAAATGTGCACAGAAAGAAACTCAAATTTTAAATTTAATGTATATTTTCATAGCCGAAACACTTAGAGTAAAAGAGTATATAACATTCGCTGTCATGTATGTAAGCCCATTCGTCGGCTTATCTCATTTAAAAGCTAGAATGTTGAGATGAAACATGCAGATTCTAGTAGTCACTAGTCTACAAAAACGGACCATTCATAATTATGTATGAGGAATGGAAAGATATTAAGTATTTGAAGTAGTTTCATATCTTTTATGGACATTCGAGCCTTAATCAACGCTACTATTTAAACGGTTACCCTTTCACAATGTCGATCAAATTAATTCTTCAGATACAAACAAATACTCAAAAGCGTACGTTTCTGGGTTTCTGGGATTTTTTTTGCCGTGCAAAACAGCGTCACAAGTGTGCCTTAAAAAGCAAACAACGCGCGAATCAACAAAAACAAATGAGAACATTGTTACCGACATGCAATGCGATTCGTAGAATCGCGCAACCGACATCGCGGATGCGTCACACTTTCTTTTTGGGGAAGTCCGGATGCGGGAGATCGAGCGAATCAGCCCAGGTCAGCCGACTACTAGCCGGTTCCAAAGATGCCTCCTCATGGTCGCTGACGTTTCGGTCTGGAAACGTGACTCGGGCGCGAAGTGAGCACCGCTGAGATGTGAATCTTTGCATCTACCAGATACAAACTGATATCTCGCAGATGTATATAAATGGGAGAGCAGAGAGTTCATTTAAATGGCCTGGGACACACCTTCTTTTTGGCTAACTTTCATGGAAATCAATTAGCTTTGGGTTGATCAGTTGATTACAAGTTCTGGTAGATCACTTTATCAGCAGCCGACTGGTGACATAACATTTCGGCAGTGATTCACGTACCTAAAAGCTGATATTAAGCCAGTTTATGGTTGTGGCCCAATTCTCGTGTGAATCCTTCTTATTTCCGTCCAGCAAAAGTCCCCCAAACGCATTTATTATGCTCAGCACGCCTTTCAGTCGCTTAAAATGCAGAATTCCAAATTAGCAGAGCAATTGAACGAAGGAAGTGAGTACTTTTTATTAAAAGCTTAGAATAGGAAAATCCGCAATTTTTATGGTCAATCAACAGTGAATGCAACAAGCGTTGAAGTTGTTCAATTGCCGACAATTATTTTTATGAAAGCAACTTATTTTATTAACGCTTTTAATGATTTACTTGTTCGAATAAAAATAAAATTTAATTGATTACAAATCTCCTGACTATTACATAGATTGTTATTACTATTAATAATTATTTGCGTTTGCAATGAAAAATCAGTTCTTTATTCTTGAACTGTCATATTTCTTCTATTAAAATCAAATTGATACAAATGCAAATGATAATGATGGCAATCGACAGCTCCAAATTGTTAGCCCGCATCGCAATTTGGTTTTACTGGCGTTGATTCTTGCTCGGAACACTCATGATTCGCTAATTAAAACTCGATTAATTGGATCGAACATTAGTTTTTGATTGTGCCAGGGCTTTCTTTAAGTATTAAATCAATCAACTGATTAACCTTGGCACTGCAAACAATGATCAACTTCAGACTTTCCAACAAAGTAGTTATGAAGTCCAATTGATTCCGACCGTGCACCAAGTTCGACTGCATTCGAATTCAGTAGATACATAGTTATTGAGTAATGATTGCACTAAAAGTCAGGGGACAGGCGCCTCAGCTGCAAATTTTCACACTGACTCCGTAATGGGAAGCACTACATGACGGCTGGCATATGTTAGCAAGTGCAATCCCTCTCACAAACCCGCTGATATGTATGAGCACCGATCTGCCCAACTGACAACTACAAATTGCAGCGACTGCGATCCTCGATCGATTTGAAATTCCAATTTTAATGCGATTCTACTTTCGCACGACTACTAACAACATACTACTAACAATTGCGAAGTTAAAGCCAATAGCCACTATTCTTGGCCATAAATTCGAGCATTTTTAGAAGCTATACGCTTTAAAAGCTTTTAAATTCTAATACCAGTTGATGTAAAAATATAAAAGTACGATTAGTACGGAAATAATAAACGCAGTGCACTTAAATCTTACATTTGCTTTAGAATTTTAGATATTTACATACCTTTACAAGCCTAATCAAATCAATAATATGTATTCCGAATTGTATTATTATAAGAGGTATAAAAAATAAGAGGCTGAGGTGACATTTCTTACCCATCAGGCGAATATCATTTAATTAATATTACTATACTCCTGCTTAATCAAAATATGCATTTCTTCTACCCGAAACAAGGACATCATCTTTCCACCTGTGCGTAACCAGTGGCCATCTCACCTTCCTCAATCCGCGGTGAGCTGTGTGTCACTCGAGGGATTTCCAAATGGTCTGGTTGGCAGAAAAGTAGTAATCAAATTATGCGCTTCGCCTGCCAATTAGTGAGTGCGGGGACGGCGGGGAATTTCATTTCATTCCATTTCATTTCCTACGTCACCGCTCGGCGGTCCGCTGAAAATGGCGAGCCAGGCAAAGCGGTACCAATTCTAATCCGGCGTCCACACACTGGGCGCCCGCATATGGGTATGTGTGGTATGCTGCGAGCGGTAATTGCAGGGGCTGTAAGAGCAGGAACTGGTTTTTTTTTCAGTCATTCTTCGCCAGCCGACTGCGACTGCGCTGCCGGCGGCGACCGAGGCAGCGGCGGATCGGTCGGATATATAAGATAGTCGGGGGCTGGGATTCTGATTAGTCTGCGAGCGCCGTTTACAAGTACATAGCACGTTGAGTTTCCCCGAGTGCGTTGCAAGTTTTTTGGGTGCCCCCCGAAATCAAAGTGAAACGCTAAGTGAAGTGACCAGAAAAGGAAGTTCGAAGCTGGTAGACTCACTCTCATACTTGATACTTGAAAATAAAGAAGAATCGAATTTAAGAAAAACGTGCTCAGTGTGAAACGGCCACAGATAAACATTTGAAAAAGGAAATCAAGAACCTGTTCAAATAATCAAGTGTCAGAATTTGTTATTACCCACGGTACGTATACGTGATTATCAAGTATTTATTTAGATTCGACAAACTCGCTTTCCCGAAATTAATGTGCAAATTGACTTGACATGCATGCTGAGGAGCAGTTAACAAAATAATTCTCGCGTTATTTAATGGCCGAATTAAGTTCCTTCGTATATTACGAAACTTATTTCACATCCGACAGAAATTACATAAAATTCATTAAGCCGAGAATATTACAAAAAAGCAGAACGACGATAAATGTAATTAGTTTCAACCATAAATTAATGGAAACAACAAAGTGTTTTCACCTCGCCTCACTCGACGGCGACATTTTTGTGGGCTAAGGTTTTCGTTGTCACAATGGCCATACAATTGTGACTTAAAGGAACTCCTAGAATCTTTGTTAGTTCCAAACTAAAGCTTTTTAGGTATCAGGAGTTCTAATACTCTGATTTGAAAGGCGCGATTAGAAGACCAGTTTTTCTAACGAAATCAGTTGGCGGAAGTAAACGAGTTCTAAACTCAAGAAGGAAACTGGATTCGCATAACGGCTCGTTCCTTGGGAATGCACTCCAATTGCAAAAGGCAACCAGAATTCGAGGCGTGGCGAGGTCAGAAAAGGCATTACACGAGTTCAGTGATTAACGATGCTCTTAAACTCGGACTTAAGCCCTTCTTTTCTCAGAATCCCCAATTGTTTTCTCAGCGTTTAGCACCTGACTACTTTGCCAATTACTTGGAGTTTTAGACAAACTACCATCGACATACTTATGGCTAGCATAAGTAACCAGCAAATGACATTTAATTTGTATTGGAGTGCTTAGCAAAACGCTTGTTATTAAGAGCGGCCAACGCGGCGTATACTTATTGACGGTAGCCAGCAGTGATGGATTTATAATTGCAATTGAGTCATTGGCCAAAGCGATCGGCTATTAATTATGTTAAGTATGTGCTAAACGAGTGTCGCATATCGTTTACAAGTGCTTTTTATGGTGCACAATTTGCATTCGCCGACTTGAACTTGGCACGTTAATGAGCACGCCAACTGATTCCCCCATTGACGTAAGACTCTTGGCCGAGATCGTTAGTCTTGACCGTTTGCTGGTCTTGAGCGCGGTTTTGTTCTTTACCACATACTCGTACAATGCGAGCGCTTGTCATCCAATTGACTCACAATCGGAAATACTGCGGAAAACGACAGCGGCGGTGGGGAAAACAGAGAAAAAACCCCAGCTCAGACAAAAAACAGATCACACTCACCGGGACGAACCCCACAGCCGTGCAGATGCAATGGTGGGGCCCCCAGCACTGCTTAAATTAGACGCTTTTTACTCAATTAGGCAAATCAGTGGCGGCAGAGAAAAGACATAATAATACATTCAATCAATGAGCAGAAGTGGACTTCAGCATAGAGCCGCCCTGTTGTGTTTTGATTCGGCCGCCTCCCACGGCGGTTCGACAAATTAATTAGCCACACTCTACGGAATTGCCACCAGCGGAAACATTTGCGATGCTAGATAAACCACGCGACCTTAGGCAATGTTGTTGATCCGCCAAGTGCAATAGCCACCGGAGCCACTGGCAAACGGTCTTTCAACCCGGCCAATAATTATGTAAATTACAGATTACATGGCAGGCTGATAATTATGGAACGATTTTCCAAAAGCGTTAGAACCTCCAAGCCAACTGAAAACGATCTAACGCAAATGCAACCTTGGTCGGAAAATTATTAGCAGCACTCGTCGCACTGCGGCGGTCTTAAATGCTTTTCGATCGCGCTGCTGCTAGTTTTTAATGCTGGCTGTTTGGATTGTTTTCGTTGATTTAATGGCAACAGGGGCAAATGTAATAACACAATAATACAGCCACATGGATTTCACCTCATCAACAGAAGCAGCGAAGGTGAACAGAACAGAAGTCGCTGGATGCATTTAATCGATGATGTGAAATGCCAAGAACCAAAGGGGCTCAAGAATGCACTCGAGTGGCGGGACCAAAACAATGGACTGCGTCAGCATTGTATGCAGATAGTATAGTACTATATGCACATATATGCTCAAATAAATATATATGTAGTATATATGTATAGTGGGCAAACATAGTGCAGGTTGTGTATGCAAGTGAACAAACTAATTGGACTCACACGGCGCATACGTAATGGGCGCTTGGGAAATGATTTCAGCCTAGCCTTGAATTCGTTACGTATACGCCCCGTAAACCGTTGTAAATTGCTTGGCTGCCAAAAAAATGTATGCCAGTCGAGAATCAGAACCAAGCAAGTCCGAAAACCAGACCCAGAAGCCAGGCGGCGCATTTTCAGCTCAAAAGTTGCGCAATTGAAGTATAACTTGTTTCGAGCTCCCCAGCCGCGATGGTTACAACAAGCTAGCACGACCATCTCCACGTCGACATCCACCCTTCACTTCCACTTCCACACCATTTCCTCCTCGGCTGGAGAAGAAGCGGAAGCAAATAAATAATTCATAGCGCACTGCCCCAAGAAGCTTCCTGACCACCTTGCCTTTCCCAGCGGCAACGCCCGCTCCACTGCTCCACTTCCCCGATCGAAGTCACTTAACGAGGCCTCAAATCTAATGAAATCAAATTTTCAAACCAAATCAGAGATTAACATTTGCTAAGGCCAGGGGTACGGCACGGGTAATTGTCGTTCTTGGGCCTCCAGACGGCAGCTTGTCTTCATGTTTTGGATTAGAGCGCTTGACATTGGAGCCGGGCAGAATCAGATACAGGTAGTAGACCAGAAGTGGTCGGCGCAATGACATTTTAGCTGGGTTTTATGACACGCCAATGGAACTTAACGAGCATGAGCAGCACAAAGACCTCCACCAATCTTCGCCAGCGTTTTATGGCGTCACGTAAAATGGGACAGCGACTGGTGCCTCCGGCAATTGGCTAGCTCCATGCAATTAACGAGTTAGCATGCCGCATTCCGAGCGCTTGTTTAGGCTTTTGGCCAAGTCCAACGACCGAGGTACAACAGTTGATCCGGGCTAACTCCTTCAAGATGAGGCATTTCATGGGGAGCTAGGTTATTCAAACTCAAAATTCGAACATTTATTTTATTTTTAAGGCACATTTTTTAGGAATAAATACCTGGCAATGTAAACGTGGATTTTCAAAGCCGGAACACATCTCAATTCATAGTATAAGCCCACATAGATTAAACTGACCGTAATTAGTAACGACAAGCAGGTGGCTATGCTAATGCATTAAGTAATATTTACTAAAGTGAAGGAGCTCTCTAGTCTCCTATTAGACAAACCTGTAATGAAAGTATGACTGATAGGTTAGGGAAAAATATGGTGCTAAGCGGATAGATAAAAATGTCGCCATAATTTAAAATAACATGTGCCCGTTGCTAAGCATTTAGTCGCAAAGAAGAATAACTAACTTAACTATTACTGAAAACAAAATGAGCCTTTTATTAAATATAGTCTTTGTACTCCACGCCATTTAGCAGAGAAATAATAATTCCAACTATTCCCTTAAGGCTATTCTTAAGTAATGATATAAGTAAAAACATTAATAAAGTCGTATTACCCTGAAACCCTTAATTATCAAGTCATTAACATGGAATATCGAATTCCAGCTTACTTGAACTTGCAATCTCTGCAGCTTAAGAGGCAGCAATTTAATTGAATAAATAAAGCTCACCAGAAGCCATCCGTTTAAGCCAGCTCCCATATTCATACTCATTCATTATAATAGTTTATTGTGCGAGCGCTCCATTAACACGAAGTGTTATAAATATGCATGTATGAATGAATTTAATTGCTGCCGCAAGGCATTAACCTGCATTGCATAATACAAGCTGGGAATGATGATGTAACCTAGAGATTCTCCGACTAAGATCCTAAGCCCAAAGCTGCCTAAATACAACTAACAAAGTATTCCCCACAGTTAAAATATCTTCAAGATGGGTTCGCTGCCACAATTGTCGATCGTCAAGGGTCTGCAGCAAGACTTCGTGCCGAGAGCTCTGCACCGCATCTTCGAGGAGCAGCAGCTGCGGCACGCCGACAAGGTGGCTCTGATCTATCAGCCCAGCACTCCGGGCCAGGGAATGGCGCCCAGTCAGAGCAGCTATCGCCAGATGAACGAGCGGGCGAACCGGGCAGCCCGCCTCCTGGTGGCCGAGACCCACGGCCGCTTCCTGCAGCCGAACAGCGATGGTGACTTCATCGTGGCTGTGTGCATGCAGCCGTCGGAGGGCCTGGTCACCACACTGCTGGCCATCTGGAAGGCTGGCGGCGCGTATCTGCCCATCGATCCCAGCTTCCCGGCGAACCGCATACACCACATACTGTTGGAGGCGAAACCCACCTTGGTGATTCGCGACGATGACATCGACGCCGGCCGTTTCCAGGGATCTCCAACGCTTTCCACCACCGAACTTTATGCCAAATCCCTCCAGCTGGCTGGCTCCAATCTGCTCTCAGAGGAGATGCTGCGCGGTGGCAACGACCACATCGCCATCGTGCTCTACACCTCGGGCAGCACGGGTGTGCCCAAGGGAGTGCGTCTGCCGCACGAGAGCATCCTCAATCGGCTCCAGTGGCAGTGGGCCACCTTTCCGTATACCGCCAACGAGGCGGTGAGCGTTTTCAAGACGGCCTTAACGTTCGTGGACTCGATCGCCGAGCTCTGGGGTCCGTTGATGTGTGGCCTGGCCATTCTGGTGGTGCCCAAGGCAGTGACCAAGGATCCCCAGCGATTGGTGACCCTGCTGGAGCGTTATAAGATCAGGCGTCTCGTACTGGTGCCCACTCTCCTCCGCTCGCTGCTCATGTATCTGAAGATGGAGGGAGGTGGAGCTGCCCAGAAACTGCTGTACAATCTTCAGATTTGGGTCTGCTCCGGAGAACCCCTTTCCGTTTCCCTGGCCAGCAGCTTCTTCGACTACTTCGACGAGGGCGTGCACCGGCTGTACAACTTTTACGGATCCACGGAGGTATTGGGTGATGTCACCTACTTTGCCTGCGAGAGCAAGAAGCAACTGAGTTTGTACGATAATGTGCCCATAGGTGAGCCTTAATCTCGGGTTCCTCATTTTCCATGTCGTGTATAACCCGTGATCTCTTATCCCGAAGGCATTCCTCTGTCGAATACCGTGGTCTATTTGCTGGATGCCGACTATCGTCCAGTGAAGAACGGCGAGATTGGTGAGATCTTTGCTTCGGGTCTCAACTTGGCCGCTGGTTATGTCAACGGACGTGATCCGGAGAGGTTCTTGGAGAATCCTCTGGCTGTGGAGAAGAGTAAGTAATGCATCTGATATCATCTGAGTTATTACCTAATCCGACTTTGCCTCTCCAGAATACGCCCGGTTGTACCGCACAGGAGACTACGGATCCCTGAAGAACGGCAGCATCATGTACGAGGGACGAACCGACTCCCAGGTGAAAATCCGTGGACATCGCGTGGATCTGTCCGAGGTGGAGAAGAACGTGGCCGAGCTACCGCTGGTGGATAAGGCCATTGTTCTGTGCTACCATGCTGGTCAGGTCGATCAGGCTATCCTGGCCTTCGTCAAGCTGCGCGATGATGCCCCCATGGTCACCGAGATGCAAATGGAGGCCCGTCTTAAGGATAAACTAGCCGACTACATGACACCGCAGGTGGTCATCCTGGAGCATGTTCCATTGCTGGTGAACGGCAAGGTGGATCGCCAGGCACTGCTCAAGTCCTATGAGACGGCCAACAACAACGAAGGTGACTCCAGCATTGTCCTGGACTTTGACTACTCGCAGGTTCCTGAGGATCTAAAGCTAACGGCTCGGGATCTCTTCGAGACAGTGGGCGGCGTGATTGGACGCTCCACCAGAGCAACCCTCGCTCCGCACAGTAACTTCTACGAGTTGGGCGGCAACTCGCTGAACTCCATTTTTACAGTGACTTTGCTGCGTGAGAAGGGCTACAACATCGGCATTTCCGAGTTCATTGCCGCCAAGAATCTGGGCGAGATTATCGAGAAGATGGCGGCCAACCATGACGCAGTGCAGCTGGAGGAGGAATCCTTGAATGCTTGTCCGCATTTGAAGATGGAGGCGGTGCCGCTACGCCTGGAGCACCGCCAGGAAGTCATCGAGTGAGTACATACTAGCCGGAACTCGACCGGAAGTGGAATTACTAATTGTGTGACACCCGTTTCAGCATCATTGTGGCTAGCTTCTATAACAAGGCCGACCTGGAGCAGTGGCTCAAGCCCGGAGTTTTGAGAACCGACTATAGCGATATTCTGAACGTGAGTAACTAAATCTTACTATTCCAGCTGACTTCATAATTTCCTTTATTATAACTCCGTAGGATATCTGGAATGTGCTGGTGGAGCGGGAGCTAAGTTTCGTGGTCTACGATACCAACACGGATCGCATTATTGGCACAGCGTTGAACTTTGATGCACGGAACGAGCCCGAGGTGGACATCAAATCCAAGCTGCTCATTGTCTTCGAGTTCCTGGAGTTTTGCGAGGGTCCCATCAGGTAAGTTATAAATCCTTCCCGCCATGCGCCGTGTGCTCACTTGGAGCCTTCAACAGGGATAACTACCTGCCCAAGGGGCTCAACCAAATCCTGCACTCGTTCATGATGGGCACCGCCGAGAAGCTGAATCCCCGCGAGAACATCGCCTGCATGCACTTCATGGAGCATGAGGTGCTGCGGGTGGCCCGCGAGAAGCAGTTCGCCGGCATCTTCACCACCAACACCAGTCCGCTGACGCAGCAGCTGGCGGATGTCTACCACTACAAGACGCTCCTCAACTTCCAGGTGAACGAGTACGTGCACTCAGACGGCAGCCGTCCATTCGGCGATGCACCGGACGAGCAGCGCGCCATTGTCCACTGGAAGGAGGTGGCCAAGTAGGACGACCACCAGGTGGACGTGTCCCCAAACCAGATCTGCAGCGAATTTATCCCGCACCACGTATTATATAGTTAACTAGCATAGCCTACCACCTAGTATTAGCCCTAGGCATAGTGTAACTTAGCGAGAAGTTTCGTAAGTTTGTGTTGACTAGTTGTAAGCCTTTGATTTCCAGACAATTAAATACACAACAATCAATAATTAACCACAAAGTGGTTTGATTGCACTGACGCTCTCTTGACCGTGGGCAAGGCACTTTCCAAAATTCCAACCCAGCGGAATTTCAAATCGTAGCTTATTCACGTAGAATGTACAATCTTATACATTGTATAAGAGGAGTTGTTTTCCCAATGGTTATTGGTATTACAACTGCTCTTACAGCCAATTGCAAAATCCAATCACATACCAAGCCAATGGGTCTTTGGAATTCCAGTTGGGCGCAGACCAATTGATAACCAAATTGATCAATTGATCGAGTGTTTGAATATCCGAGTGAGTAGACGTTTGCATGACCCACATTATCCGCACTCAAATACAAGAGCTGAGGTTTTAACATTTAAGCCATAAATACATATGCTAGTTTTATTGTTTGTCTATTACACATTTCAAGATTTAAGTTAATTTTGCTGTGGTGGCTGCGACTCATATATATAACTATATATATTTTCATTGGATTTCTAATGAATGCGAGCGCCGATCAGCGTCTCTAAATTTTATGCTGCTTGGTAAGATAATTACACACTTTTTACTCGACAGCAATTACATAAGCTAGGTATATATATATGCAGATTTAAAATGCATGTGTGTGGGCATGTGTTCTGTGTTCTGTGTGCTGTGTGCTGTGCCTATGTGATCCGTCCAAACGCTCACTTCTGGCCCATCCGCCTTGCCAACTGCTCTTCAGTGAAGCGTTCAGCCAGAGGTGATTATGCCAGTGTGCTTGGATGAATGGGTGTTTTTATGGATGTACGAACGGGCTGGTTTACTAAATGTTTAAGCGCTAGCCTTTACTACATACTAAACAACTGTACAGCTAATTTATCTTAATTATAAAATAGTTTCATTATATCCAGCATTTCTAAGGGCGTCTTGCTGACTGCGGGGGGTTGTGGTGAGGGGTTTTAGAAGAGACGGGGTTTATAATAGCCTAATTAGGGGCGGCAGCGAAGCAGCCCATGCAGAACGGATGACAAATCAAAATCCATATTCAACAATCCATATACGCACAATCCATACCCAGCTGCAGCCTGGCTGTCCGTGCTCACTTGGTGCTGCGAACTATGCGTATGACCCTTGTGGACTATGAGGCGGCACTCTGATCCTGCAGCCTGTAGTTTTGGAATGTCTTCCACTCACCGGTGTTGTAGTCCAGCCGGATGTGTGACTCAACCAGGCACAGTGCCGTGTGGCCGTTGTCCTGTTGTACTTTTTCCTGTAACAATTGAACATACATGTTATTGACATAAAGCATTGAGAATTATCCAAGGCAGAAGCTTGAAATAAGTCGCAAATAGCCTTACCTCTGTTTCGCCCAACTTGATGACCAGCACGTTTTCGTTATTTGGGCGCGGGTTTTCCCGCAGACCCGCCATAAATCCAAGGATAAGGGCTTTGTCAGGTCGTGAAACGCGATTTGCCTTGCGGAACATTTCGTGCGCCTTGTGCACGTGTTCGTTCTGGAATAAACCACAGGGCAGGATTGAAATCAAATTCTAAAGAAATATGTGCAATGATCCTACCGATAGTGAGAGTCCACGTCGCTGGGGTGCCTGCTGCGATTGCTGTTGCGTAGCTTGCTGCTGCTGTGGTTGCTGCTGAGCTTGCACCTGCACCTGCACGGTGCGCGGGAGCCCCGCATTTGGATTTCCCTGCTGTCCCTGTCCACCGCTGGTGGTGGAGGTGACCAAACGCTGCTGCAGGGTCGGAGCCGGCTTGTGTTGGACCAGGATTTGTTGCTGCTGCTGGCGCGGCTGCTGTTGCGACGCCGCCGCCGCCGTGTTCGATTGGGTAATAATCGTGCGCTGCGTGCTGCCCGGCGCCGCCTGCACCTGCACCAGCTGCGGCTGCTGGCCCGGCCGTTGAATTAGCGTCAGGCCCTGCGGCAGCGTGGTCAAGCCTCCGCTCACGTTGGTCATAACGGGCCGAATGATGGTCTGCTGTTGGGACTAATAAGAGACAAATATGGTTAGATTTTGACATATTGCAACATAATGGCCGTGGGGAAAAGAGATTTACGATGTATATTGCCAATAATATTTGGCAAAACCTTCGCAAAACATAATTTATACACTTACATTGCCGATGACATTGGTGGGTTGCTGCTGCTGCACAATGACGTGCTGTCCACCAAGCGAGCTGGTTGGTATGAGAGTGGGCAGGATCTGCTTTCCAGACTGTTGCTGCTGCAACTGTACACCGCTCGAGGGTGTTGTCTTCACCAGACTCGGCGGCCCAGCTGTGGTTGTCATCAGCGTGGTGCCTCCGAGTCCCTGCATGTTGCCCACATTGCTGATGGGTATTTGCTGGTACATGTCGCCGCCAATGTTGCGCAGTATAACGCCCTTCTGGGTGAGTATGATGGTCTTGTTCTTTCCGGACGTAGGGGATACGTTCAGAGCGGATACACCACTAGTGCCAACTGCTGGAGTTGGCTGCATTAGAACCTGAGACAGCTTGGGCTGCTGCGTGGCCGTCGTATTGGCCACGATCGTGTGCTGTGGATGCGGTTGCTGCTGCTGCAACTGGGCCTGCATATGCTGCTGCTGGGCGGCTTGGGAGGCTGGTTGGATGGTCACTGGTCGATTAGGTAGCTGCACGTTCTGAATATTCAGGGTTGTCTGACCGGGGGAAACTACTGCCGCCGAAGTGGCCACCAAAGGCGGAGGATTCGACGACACCACAGCGGTGGCCTGTTGCGGCTGCGCTTGGCGCAGAGGCGTCATCACCACGCTTGAAGAGCCCGAGGTCTTTAGCAAAATCTTGGTCGGCGTCTGACCGCTTCCGCCAGGAGTGGTGGCTTGGTAAAGCGTCGTGGTCTGCGGCATAGGACGACTGTGTGAGAACGAGGTAAGCGTTGGCAACATGGGCTGTTGCTGTTGTTGCTGCTGCTGCTGCTGAATTTGTTGCGGTTGCTGCTGGGGTGTGGCTAGAATATACTGCGTCTGTTGCTGCTGCGGCTGCTGTGGTAACTGCGCCTGCTGTTGGGTCTGCTGCTGGATTTGCTGGTGTAACAATTGCTGCTGCGACTGTGGTTGCTGCTGCTGTTGCGAAGCGGCTGCTGCACTGGATGTTCCAGCCTGTTGTTGGGCTCGCTTTGCCGGCTGGATAATAGTCTGCGATATGATCACTGGTCCGCTGTTGGTAGCCGTCTTCAGCTGGCTCAGTGGCATCGTCTTTATGGCTTGCGACGGTATCGTCGTGGTAGTGGTGGCGGAGGTACTGCTACTAGGCAAAGCCAAAGTCTTCTGAAACCGAATAAGTAAGTTAATTAGCACAGAGAGACTAATTTCCATTTTCGCATGTGATAGAATTTCAGATATTGGTCCGGGAAAATCAAAGAAATTCCTAACTAAAAGTTCTCCAGTTAAGCTATGCTAAATTTTATACTTACCGCTCTTTGAGCGCTGGGCGAGGACGCCAAGATCACGGGTGTGGAGCTGTTAATCAAAAGCGGGGGATGCGACTGCTGTGTTGCCTGCTGAACCTGCACCGTTTGCGGCTGCTGCGACTGAGTCTGGCTGCCACTGGAGGTTGCCGCTGCTGCAGCTGCCGCTTTCGCCTTGGCAGAGGTTATCTTCACGGAGATGTTGTTGGGCAGATTGGCCAACGGATTGGCCGCCTGACGCAGTTGCTGCGGGGTAAGGAGTGTAGTCGTAGTGCCCGCACTCGTTGAAGGCGAGACACCGGTGGCGCGTAGCATTGGCTTGATGTCCAGCTTCTCCATCTTGATGGTGGTATTGCCCACGGTGGTTGTGGTGGTGCCTGCACTCGTAGTTGCCCCGTTGTTCTGCCGCTTCTGCGGCGAACTGCGGATAAGCAGGTGCGGGGTGCGCTGCACCAAACTAGGCGGCTGTTGCTGGATGATGACGCGTTGGGTCGACGGTGAAGTTTCGATCTTTTCGAGCTTGATGCTGGCTGGTACTATAATCTCCTCGCTCTTGATCTCTATTTCCTGCTTGATTCGTTTTGGGGTGTGATTGAAACTGTTGTTGTTGTTGTTCAGTTTTGCTGCGGATTTCGGAGTTCGCGGCGTCTTCAGTTTGGTTTCTACTGCTGGTTTTCCCGGTTGACCATCCGCCACGGACGTTGGAGTGGCCTGAGCAAAGTCCAGCGTGGCTGTAGCGTACTCCGGCGTCTCGGTATCGCATTCCATATTCGCTTTGCCAGTCATCTCATCGTCTTGCGGCTCTTCCAGGCTTCCAGCGCTCTGGTTGAGTAGCTGCGGTTCCATTTTGATTTCGAAGCTGTTGTTAGCTGACGTGGGCGTGACGGGTGTTTCGCCTCCACTAGCCGTCGCCGCGTCCGTTGGTGAGCTGTCACCAGCATTGGTTGCCGCTGCTGTGGCCGCCGCAGCTGCCGCTGCAGCTGCTTGTTGCTGTTTTTGCTCCTGCTTCTTCTGCTGCTCCTCCAGTTGCTGCTCGCGCTTTCGCTTCTTAGCTGCCGCATAACCCAAGGGCTGTTCGGTGAATTCGATCAGTTTTATGCCGCCGTCTTTGCGTCCAGCAGGCGTGCGACTGAGATTGGGGCGCTGGGCGGCATTTCCCGGCACGGTGGCCGAACGGAATCCAGTGGTGGGCATGCGCGATGGGATTCCCTTCAGCGGGGTAGTGTCTGTCATCTTGCGTGGCATGCCACGCGATCGCAGCGGGATTGTGGGGGCCGAGGCCTTCTTCAGCGAGGACTGCGCATCGGCTGACTTGTGTAACAATTCGGTGCGCAACTGGGCGCTCTTCGGCTTGCGCTTCAGCGTAAAATGCTTGACGGGAGCGGGTTGCTGGCCCACCTGAATTTAGCAACAAAAAAAATGATTAGTTCAGATCAGGTAAGATTTAGTTAGTTTCTCTATACCCACCACTGAGATCAGTGCGTTCTTATTTAGGTACTGGCACTCCAGAGGCAGCATGCCCAGGTCCGAATGCTTGGTGACCAGCTTTCGCAGGTCGTTGACCATGTCTATGAAGATGGGACGCGTGTCCTCGTAATCGGAGATCTCTGTGTTCAGCGAACTGGTCGCCGGAAAGGTCTTCATCGTCTCCGCCAGCATGGAAACCCATAGCTCTGAATCCAGGCCGGCTACCTCAATCACCTCCTCGAGTTCCGCCTTCCACTGCAAATTGCATTCAAATCAACAATGAGTTGGGTTGCATAAATAAATTGACAACTCGATGCTCGAATACACTTTCAGGTAATACAATAACTATTTACAAGTCCTAGTATGATCGATAACCGCATGTTGCAAATCAAATTTAAAATGAATAGTTATTTGTATTTATTTTTAGTTGAACATCCAATAACTTGATCTACTAACTCAGCAGCGTGGAGATACAAATGTATCTTTTATCTGCGATGTCAAACGCCTGGTAAAATTCGAAATGCTCTGTGGGAAGGGCACAACAAACAAATGAATCCGCGGCCACCCACAACAGCCCACTCACACATGAACACACCGAGGCACACGGGAGAGAAATACACGCACAAGTGTCGAAGAGAGAGAAATGTGTACACAAAAGCAGAAGTGGCGGGAAACGTTGCTAATATTTATTTTCACCAACCAGCGAAATCGCCCGGTGGGAAATGGTAAAAGGCCAAGAAATGTGCTTTGGGGCCCTCCAGGTGATGGGATCTAAGAGTTTTTCCGAGTATTTACAAATTGTTCGCACTTTTTGTTTCAACAACGGCAAGTGTACTCCGTGTACGTGTGCGCGCGGGCCGCAGTATGCGTGCGTGTGCCCTGGTGTACTTTTTCCATACACCAACGCCATTTCAATTCATTGGATTTCATTTACCTCCTCCACCAGACGGCGCGGGATGTGAAGGAAGCTGAGCAGGAGCTTCAGCTTGACCTGCGTTTGCAGATCGGGGAAGCATTCCTTGATGTTGCGCAGCACCTCCTTGTTCAGCTGCGAGCAGATGGAGCCGTTTATCCACGAGTCGTTCGAGGTGCCCAGTTTATTATGCAGCCACAGTGATGTGTCGCTGTCCCTTACGTTCGCCATTTTTTCGAATTACGCCTGTCCGCACGCGGGGCACACACTGCAATTTATGCCAAACGCTGACCCGCCCTGTTGCACGGCACTGTTTGATGGCGTTTTTCACTTTCTGCCGCGCTGCACGTCAACAAAACACACGGAAAATCCTTCGAAAAAATTGTAATAGGAAGCGCACGCACACATCAAACGCACGAAAAAAGTGTTGCCACATGTCAAACAGTGTGCACGGTGCAGTGTTGCAAAACGCCGTTGCTAACAGCGCCCCGTGCAGTATGAACGTATGTCGACTTGTCGTGCAGGGCTACCAGCTATCGATAAGTAATCGCTGAATACTAAGCAATTCAGGTAAACATGCATTTCTGATAATAGAAATGGAGCTCCTAAACGAAGCTGCTCCGAACCCAAGAGCCAAGACGCCGAAAAGTGGCATGTCCACGGGCGGCAAGATCCTGATAGCGGCAACGGGCGGAGTAGGCATCGGTCTGTCGATTGTGTGCGCTTCCTTTGTGGCGCCGGCATTCCGGAGGATTTGCTTGCCTTATGTGCCAGCGACGACCGAGCAAATACAAAATGTTCTCAGCTTCATGCCCAAGAATTCGGCCGGAAAACTACTGGACATTGGATCCGGCGACGGGCGGATCGTAATGGGTAAGTACGCTTCACGTAGTCCATTCAAAAACATTGCTGATAACTTATGTAATCCTTTCCAGCGGCGGCACAGCATTGTAGTGCTCTAAAGACAGAAGGCGTGGAGCTAAACCCATGGCTGGTCTACTACTCGCGCCTGGCTGCTCTAAGACACGGCGTTTCCAATCGGACGAGATTTTTTCGGAGAGATCTATGGAAGTTCGATATAAAAGACTACAACTTCGTGGTCATTTTTGGAGTTGAGCAGATGATGCAGGATCTGGAACACAAACTCATCGCCGAGTGTCCGCACAACACCAAGATTATCGCCTGCCGCTTTCCACTGCCCAGCCTAGAGCACGTGAAGATTATAGAGGACGGAGTGAACACCGTCTGGTTCTACGACCTGAACAAAAGCTAGCAAAAGTTTTATTAAATTGGTATTTTTATTGTTTTCCTCAGTAAGAAAACAATGCTTAAGATAAATTCTCGAAGGGTTGGTCAGTAATACAAAATTTAAACCTTGAGGGAATACAAAAAGGACGAGGACATGACATGGGTGGCTAGCACTGCTAGCCGGAATACCAAAGATGAAGGAACATTAAAAGTGGAGGCAGTGAAGCTGGCATCCAGGAACGCTAGAAACGGCGTCCCATGTAAATACACTTGGTGGCCTCCTCGCGATAGACATCGACGAAACCGATTCTCGAATAAAAGTTCACCTGGGCGACATCATGCTGCGGAACACGAACGTGAGCCCCAAAGCAGCCATTCGCACGCAGGGCGGCCAGGAGTACGGTGAGCATCCGCTTGGTTATTCCCGAGTCGCGGTCCTCTGCCTCGCGCAGAGTTCCGGAGATCAACACGGCAGGGAAGGAGCCGCTCACCTCTACGGGACACTGGTCCAGAGCCCCGTTACCGCTGCTGTCATGATAGCTTTCCACAAGGGAGGTGACGAGCTGTGCCACCTCCTCGCCACCCTCCAGTGGACAAATATCCCTAGAGTACTTTTCGCGTAGTTCACTGTACCAGCACAGCTCCAGGTTGCGTCGGAATATGTTGACATCCAGGGCGGCGCATGAATATCCAATGATACGGTTACTCTCGTCGTAGGCCACAATGCACAGTTGCGGACTGAGGGTGAGATGTCCACCGATCAGCCCATCCGCCACTATGTTAGCCACATTCGCTGGCAGCGGGAACGGAATGTGGCTGCCACCGTCCAGCTCTCCCTGCCACTGCAAGTACAGGCGAGTGCACAAATCGGTGACTTGCTGTTCGTCCGAATTGCAATAGGGTCTCAAGAGATAGTAGTTGGCCGTGGGCTGTTCCGGAAGCTTGTAAACGAACAAGTCGTTGCCCGAGTCCACAGGCATCAGGCGTTGCAGGTCGGCAATGAGGCCGCCTCTAAAGACCCATGGCTCCTGATCACCAGACATGAACGCCTCCTTCCAGCCCTTGCTAAACCCTGGCAGGTTTTAAGTATATTAGAGTAAGGCTTACCACGCTAAAATATCGATCAGTTCACTTACATGTGTAGCTGCCCTCTGTGTAGGAAGACGTGTTTTGCGGAAAATGGCCAAGAGCCAGCCACTTAACATAGCAATTGAGCAGAGATAGGGCGCCGGAGATGTCCCACATATACGAGTACAGCTCGTGGCAGATCTCCTTGTTCGGGCAATTGGCGATTTTAATCAGGAGCTCTACGACGGCGCTGCAGAGTTGGTCGAACTGCTCGCGACGCTGGTGCCACTCGCTGACCTCCGGCTTGGCTGCTTTAATTGCATCGCCTCCGCCTCCGGCAGATCGGTCCTGCAGTATCACATTAGCGTTGCCCTTCAGCCAGTTGAATTCCACGAGCAGCTTGTGGCCGCGGCTGCCATGCTCGAAGGGCAGATAGAACAGGTCGCAGAGAAGAACCAAATCGTCAACGGTTATTCCTTCGCCTTCGATGGTACTGAGATGGGAAATCTTTACAGTCACTCCAAAATGAAAGATTCAAAAGACATACTTATTATCGTTAGTCCTATCAGACTGAGCTTCAGTTTCCTCGCGCATTTCCGCATTTGAGATCGGCGACGAAGTCCCACTCTCCACATGCATACTCTAGAAGATTAAACGCAAGAAACGAAGAGGTAATGGAATGCCGGCTACACACAGATACATACTTACATGCACATCGTTAACCGACTCCATGAGAACATCGTCGGCCACCACTTTAATGGCCTCCTCCTCCCTTGGAGAGACTTGTGATGCGATACTGCTACTGCACTCCATTGGCTCATTGACTACGCCACTTAAAGGACTAAGACTGTCATCATCTAGCATGGTGTCCACACTGAGATTTGCCACCGGTTCCTGCTTCCCGTCTAGGTCCACCTCCAGCTCTAGCCGCTCCTTCACGGAATCGTTATTGGGCTCAATTTCATTGTCATCAAACACCGCATTGTCCAAAGCCAGTTCCACGGAAGCCTCCACACTCTTTGTCTCCATAATGGGCACTGGGACAACGGAGATCGGTATTTTCTTGGGCAGTTCAATGTTGCTGGCCGCTGTGGTCGGAATGGGATTGATGATGTCATCGTTCGTAATCACTTTTGTGGGTGAGACCAGGGAGTTCATTACTGGATTGGATATAGGAGTCAGGGAGGAGGTAACAACGCTATAATAAAAGAATACAAATTACCATACAGCTGTTTATATATAAAATTACACTCTTGTTACCAAACGTCAGCCAGAGCTTGAAGTTGAGTGGTGTTGACCGTGGGTGGAACCGTCCTGGAGCTCGTCGATGTGGTTGTGGTGGTGGTGAGACTCATGCAGGTGTTGATGGAGGGTATGATGGGAATAATGGGCATCACCATTTGGACTTGAGGCTGGGGCTTGGTGATTGGCCCCCAGGCCTCCTTTTTCATGAAGAACTCCGGTAGCCACTCCGTAATAGCGTTTCTTTAAAATGATTTAAATGATTCGTCAGCTTTCCTTGCGTTACTCAGCTAGTTTTACTCACTTGAGAGCCACTCGTGGGTGGTAAACGTTCTTAGAGAGAAACTCCGCCGGAAGGTCATCATCGTTTTCAGTCTCCAGTTTTATGTCTGCACTTAGCGAGCTGTTCACTTTCGAGTCCAGGCTGCAGCGCGACCAAAAGGCCAGCGAATGGATGGCAACGAAATTGCCGTAGAATTCGCAGTTGGGATTGGTCATAACACCTCGCAGGTGGGGAATAAGCTCCGGCGATCGACCGCTGTACGGTCCCATAAAGACTCGCTTCTGGTCGTAGTCGTTGGCATGAAGATTGTCCCAGATGCACGGCGGACGCCGCAGCACCTCGGTAATCTCCTGAATCGACTCAAGGGATATGTTCTTGGAGATAACCTTATCCCCCGTCCACAAAATATCAATCTCGTTGTTCAGCTTGGATCCCAGGGTATTGAGGTACTCCGATTCCTGGACCGTAGGCACCGCTCGCGAGGCACAGTATTGGGTGGGGCAGAAGAGAAACCTGGGGCTGCCCAGATGCGTGTAGATCTCATTGGTCACCGACACGTGCGCGTTAGCAAACGTCTGGAAGACCTCCTTGTCCGCCTTTGAGAGCTCCGACTCGATGTCGTCAAAGAGCAAGGCGTAGGCCTCGCACCCAAACTGCGCAACCTGGTCCAGCTTGCGCTTCAGCGTTGCGATCTCCTTGGGGCTGCTGTAGGTCATGTCCAGTCCGGGCGATAGCGCGTAGTAAAAGGTGATGCCCGCCTCCTTGGCCGCTGCAATGAGACCTGCAAGGAAGGCACTTAACCAAAGGACTAGCAGAGTTCAAAGGTTAGTTACTGGAAAGGTGATCCGCCTCCTCAACGGTGTACAGCTCTCGCCAGTAGGCGCGGTGCTTGTAGTCATCCTTTGGTGCGTACATGTACGAAGGACTGGACCCCATACCCATCGACTTCAGCTTGCGGAACAGGTCCTTGCGCTGCTCCGTGGTCCACGGCCGGCCGTAGAATCCCTCGATCACGCCGCAGATAAACTGCCGCTTGCCATCGGCTTGGTTGCCCGCTTCGTCTGCCATTTCTAGTAGGCCGGGGAATCGGATGTGGCAATTTGCGAGGACCAAATAAGTCTTTATTTTCTCCTCTCTTCACAGGATTTGTATATCGTTTGGTTCGGACAATTGCACCTTGTGCTATCGATAGCTCAAGACATCGATACACTGACGAGCCAATAGCCATGTTAAATCGAATTTCGATAAGAATTGGTTTTATAAATAAACAAGGTGCACCCTGATGGTTGGTTGGCTACACGAACCTTTGAATTGCTTTTAAAAAATAACTATCAACCCAAATAATCAGGCACTGACTATAGTTTTCTAGATCTGTGATGAAACTAGTCGAATAATGTGCATTTTCATGACCCATTACTCGATTTTAAGCCGGAAGGAAAAGGTAATGAAATTAAACTTTAAATTTTTTATAGGAAGTCTTAACGGCTAAAATACCATAGTATTTTATATTCGTGCTCAAGGGTGCGGGCACACTGCACTACACGTGCAATTGGATTGGACAAAACAAAGCCAAAAAGCCGAGTAAACAATGAATAACTTTGAAATTCGGGAGTTGCCCGGCAAGGTAGGTGAAGTCCTGGAATGTACCCTCACCACACCATACAAGTATACATTTAAAAATTCATCAGGGACGCGCGATGATCGCGACCAAAAACTTCGCGAAGGACGAGGTGATCTTCGAGGAGGAACCGTTCGTGTCCCGCCAGTTCTCGTGGAACGTGGCCTACGGCTATGCGGCGTGTGACCACTGCATGCGGCCGCTGGAGACGGTGTTGGAGAATGTGCGCCGCCTGGCCAGTGATCCAAAAGTGGAGGTTCCCCTGCTGCAACACGATCCCACCGCCCAGTGGGTAGCACAGTTCACCCAATGCCCACGGTGCAAGGTGCGCTACTGCTCCGAGGACTGCCTGATGGAGGCGCAGAAACGCTACCACCGCGTGGCTTGCATGGGCGCCTTCCACTCCGACGACACACATCCCATCAATGTGCTGAACGAGACTTGGAAGAAGATGCACTATCCGCCCGAGACGGGCAGCATCATGCTGATTGTCCGCCTGATGGCTATTTACCAGCAGAGCACCAAGAAGGAGGAGTTCCTCGAGCAATTGCAGTCCTTCCAGTCGCTGATTGTGAATCGCGAGCAGAAGATCTATCACAAAATGCTGGGCGAGAACTTTGAGCAGCAGATGGAGCAGTTGTATCTTGCGTTCTGCAATGCTTTCACGGGCGAGGAGTTCTCCATGGTATGCATATCCTAACAGAGTGCGTTAAAACGTGAATACATCTTTTGTTTTCCAGTTCAAAACACCGGATGCCTTTAAGACATTGATGGCCATTCTGGGAACTAACAGCCAGGGAATCGCAACAAGCGTGCTTTCCCAGTGGGTTGCTAAGGTGTCCGATCTACCCCTAACGGATTCGGAAAAGGAACAGCTCGACACGGTCATCGACGGACTGTACGCCAAAGTCGCAGAATGTAATTATTTCTCAGATCCACTTGTTAGCAAATTATCCATATCAACATCGCCCCGACAGTTGCTGGCGAATTCCTAAACAACGAGGGCTCTGGACTATACCTGCTCCAGAGCAAAATCAACCACAGTTGCGTGCCGAATGCCTGCTCCACTTTTCCCTATTCCAACGACATTGTCGTGCTCAAGGCCTTGGGTCCCATTCAGCAGGGCGAAGAGATCTGCATCTCCTACCTGGACGAATGTATGCTGGAGCGTAGTCGCCACTCGAGGCACAAGGTCTTGCGCGAGAACTACGTGTTCATTTGCCAGTGCCCCAAGTGCCGCGCCCAGGCGTCCGATCCCGACGAGACCAGCGAGGATGACGATGACGAAATGGACGACTACGACGATGATGATGACATGAACTAGACTAAGAATAAATTGTTTATTTGATTAAACAGCTCTTATGTACGTAGAGACTGTAAAATATATTTATGTTAAAGATTTTGAAGTGAGCTTGTTGATGTTCGGGTGGCCGTCTTTTTTCCATTTCACACATGAGCTTTATAGCGCTTTATGGCGAATGTACATGTATTTACATGTTCCCGTCGGGGAAGGCACATTAAGCGCTACCTGCTCCTGTACACCGTTATCCGTTATTCCCTCACCTCTATGATAAACCCAGGGTCATTTATTATCTGGCCAAGGAACTGGATCAGAACTTCGTCCGGTATGACAAATTCAGTTGTTTTATTAAGCAAAACGAAGTTCACTATCCCGAATTCGGCGCGAACCACGTTCTTTATGTCGTTTATAGTAAGGGGCGGGGTTCACCCGAACTGAAATGAGATTACCGTTCCTTGAGAAAGTACCATTTTCACTGAAGCTATAGTTATTTATTATCCCGTTTGAAAGTAAATTTCGAAAACAACAAAACAGAGCAATCAGAAAACTATACTTTATACAATACAAAGCAAAAAGAATTCTGACGCAATATACAAAGTAAACTAAACATCATGGGACACTAGACCTAATTCGACACACCTAAATATGTGTAAGTGTAAGTGTTGATATTTGGTGAGGATTTCAGAGAAACTAAATTAAATCATTCAAAAGTGATTAAAAGTTCTTTTCATAATTTTTTCCATCAGTGTAAATATGTGAAGAACTCTACACCCCAGGGGCACAAATAGGACAACCTCGGCATTAATTCGAGATTTTCTTTCTACGGTAACTGTGGTTAACTTTCTTTTGTACATTTACGGGAAATTAACAACGAATTGATCAAATGTGTTCTAATACTATAATGTGTTTCTTATGAACGTTTCACATTGCTCATACGGTGTTTTTGGTCTTTCATTGTCGCCTGAAAGTAGTAATCGCCTTTTGCTGCCATATCCTTTATTATTCCACAAGAAGGTGTTCTTCTTTTCCTTCTGGTCGCCGAGGGGGATTGGAGTATAATATAAAAGAGTGGACCATGTGCAACCTGAAAACCAGGAATAGGTACAAACATCGAACATCTTCCATTAGAGAGTAGCGCGTTTCAATGTTCTCGCAGAAGTATACTGATCTGCTCGTTTTTCTAACTGACCCGCAGGTTTGTTTTTTTTTTTCGAAAAGAAGATTTAATATTTCCAATTCAATTCGTATAAACCTTTCAAGTTAATTTCAGAAAACAGTATCAAGCCTCCTTAACCAACAACATCTTTTTATTATAAAGTAATAATTTTAAACAAGATTAAGTAGCTTTTAATTAGCTCAAATTCTCCTACTTTGTGCCTAAGTACCTATTGTTGACTTATTTGTATCAAATAAGCTGCAGTGGCTAAAACGTTCTTCTCAGCTGGTGCTCTTACATTTGACAGACCGTGCTACCTTACCCAATAACATTTCAAGATTCAAGATTTCAATTGAATGCCAACTGCACCTCCCCTAACACATCCTGCTAAGACTGCGTTCCAGTTTCAACCGCCGTTAACATATTTTTCAATGAGCTCATGGTTCGATCCACTTGACCATTAGCTCTACTAGCACCGGTGGCAATCAAGTGCAAGTTTATTTTTTGGTCTGAACAGAATTGACTAAACTTTCCTGTCTAATTTAAGGCTATGCCTAAGATAGACATAGTTGGTAAAAGCGTATACTTGAACAATTACATACTCCTTCTGGTCACTCTTGTCACTTAATTTCCCTGTTACATCGATGTGAATAGTGGCCAAGGAATATTGACTTTTTGGATTGAATGCAATTGGATGCACTTTGTGCACACGTCACTGCGAACAGCTGTTTTAAGCAGCTGATATCTTAACCGTACGGTATTTTTTTTAAACTTCTGGCTCGCAACACTAAAGTCTAATCTATACTAACATAATAGCGTAATCTAAACTTAGTATTACGGACTTTTGGGAAATGGCTTTTTCGGCACAAAGAGGTACCATTTAGCTCATAGTGCACTGGTAGACAGCGTGTTCTGACATTTCTCTGAATTTTTCGGTAAAGAACTTCTGCCCTTTGTTCATAGGCTTTTACAATATCTTCAGCAAGAGAAAAATCTTTCAATTTGCAGATAGATTTACTCGAATTTCACAAGCAATGCAGCCGCAATTGGTTTTCCTGCTCCTGTTACTGGGTATCCTGCACGGCACTTGCGGGCTGTACTTCAACATGAGAGAAAAGGAACAAAAGTGCTTTATCCAGACTACGCCCGATGATATGGATGTGCTGGGTACAGTGGGAAAGCCCATCTTCAAGTTGTAGGCATCAGTAACTGCTCCGCTTGCCTCCTTTCAGTTCAATACGCCATTGAGGTGGAAGATCCAAGTACGGGCGGATTCATGCCCGCGTCCCCTGGCCTTGGAATGCATGTGGATGTCCGGGATAGCATGGATAAGGTGGTCCTTTCCCGCGTCTACATGTCGAAGGGTCTTCTGAAGTTCACAACCCACTGGCCTGGTGACCACCGCATCTGCCTACAATCCAACAGTACCGCGTGGTTCGAAGGCGCTCTATTGCGCGTCCACTTCAATATTGAGACCGGCGAGCGGTCTGTGAACTACGAACGGATCCGAAAGACTAACAATATGGACATCATGCAGTTGCGGGTTCTACAGCTTATAAATCAGGCAGAGGATATCTCCAAGAATCAGAACTACCAGCGTTTTGTAGAGAAACAATTTTTGAGGACGACCGATACGATATACTTCAATATAATATGCTTCTCCGTCGCTCAGATCGTCATCCTGGTCCTTCTATGGGCCTTCCAGTACCATATGCTTTTTAGGCAACCGTCCTTGTACCTTGCGTACTGCGAAATCCTCTGTGAAAGCGGGCTGTCCAGGGTAAATACGCATTCAATTGCTTCCAATTATCCAATCGAATTACAAGCTTTCCCAACCAATTAGTTCAGGACACCAGAGGCGTTTAGGACACTCATCACCATCGTGGGAGCCAACGGACAAGGTCTAACCACCCAGGCCCTCGCACAATGGATCAGCCAGTTTAAGGATGCGGAAACCACGGACGAGCAGCTTCAGCAGCTTGTAAACGATAAGGTCAAAGCCAAAGTGGAAGAATGTAAGTGGATGCGCTATTTGAAAGTCAGTTTATAACACAACACACACTTCCTACCCACACAGTTGTTGGAAAGTTCCTTACCAAGCCAGCTCCGCAGATTCCTGAAAATGTTAAGGGCAGCTTCTATGCCTCCAATGTCCAATTGACTAAGCTTCTGTCCAGCGCACGACGGAATCGTAGTGTCCACTTGAAGGACGACAACTTCCTGCTGATCTGCGAGTGTGAGGATTGCAAGGCGGAATCGAACACAGTTGATACGCAATCTTGAATTGTTTTGTTCTTGTTACTCCACCAACACATCGCATCTAAATATAAATTTAATATATAAATGGCTAACAAATCTCATCATGAGCTGGCTTCGCCGCCGCCGGCGGAAATGGGCGTCAGGTTAATCAGGTTGTTGCTGCTCTCGGCCAGCTCGGCGATGGAGACGCGTCCGCGTTGTTTAATGAACTTGGCCACGGCCAAGAGCTCCTCCTCGGAAACGTAGATGAACTTGCCGCGGTCGTCGATGACGCCGGTGATGGTGCCATCGGCCTGCAGCTCCTGGATGCGATCAATGACCTGCTGCGTCTTTAATTTGAAGGCCACGGCCAGATCCTCTAGGACCACCACCTTGTTGTCCCTGATGTACTGAATGAAGTCGGCCAGGAGATTGTCCTGATCGTCGGCGTCGCCCTCTTCGAAGCCCTCTTCCTCCACACTGAAGGCAGCCTTCATCTTCAGGTACTCCTCGTGCTCCTTGCGCTCCCGCTCCTCTTTGGCCAGGCGCTCGGCATCCACCCGCTTGCGCTCGACCTCTGCCTCAAGGTCTTCTTGCTGCTTGCGCTCCGCCTCCTCCTTCGCCTCCTTCACCTTGCGCTGTTCGCGATCGTGCAGCTCCTGCTCCCGCTGCAGCCGCTTCTGCTCCTTGGCCTCCATCTTGGCACGCTTCTTAGCACCCATTTTCTCATCCAGCACCGCTCCCTGGGGCACACGTGCCTCATCACCATCGACCTGTCCCTCGTCTTCGTGGTCAGAGTCGCCGGCAGCCGGAGGAGCACCAGCTGCCGCGGCGACTGGAGCCGCTGGAACATTCTGGCGCAGCCGATTGCGCTGATTTCGAGCTATTTGAGCTCGACGCGGAACACCCTCCTGGGCGCGCTGTGGAACGCCACGTTGAGGGGCTGCAGCTGCCTTGGTTTCTGTTTTGGGGTCAATGTTTTAGTCGCCAGTTGGACGAGCTATTGGCATCTGACTCACCTGGGGCGGCGTTTTTCTTTTGCAGCAGGTACAGTGTGACGATCACTACTAACAGAGCTACGGCAATCCCAACGAGAATGATCAGCTCCATTGCGAAAACGTTTGGAGGCTTCTCAACCTGGTGCGCAATGCTTTTTGCCAAAAGGTAAACGTCAACAAAATGAACATATGACTGCGGGTCAAGATAGCGACTATAAGTTGTCAGCAGTGCTGGCAACCTAGCTATTTCGTAGCCTGATTAGATGTCTAGCGATTGTTGGTATCACTGTGAGCGGCAGTCCACGTAGTTACGAATCGCACTACGAAAGTGTTTGCTTGAAGTAAAAATCCTTCTGATGTACGATAGTATGGGAATACAAAATAACACAAAAACTATAAAAAAGAATTGAGCTTATAAACATAAAAAGCTTATGAGTGTCTCCTTTACTGCCTTGAAGTGCGCATTTATTGGTATTTCATCCATTATAATACTTTGCCAATACAAAATTATGCGACAATTTTGTCGTTTAGCTAGTTTAGCGGGAAAGCCGCTTTAAATAGCTTAATTTCTCCCGCTTATATTTTATATCCCGTTATATGTATACATATGTTGAATTGTTATTTGCTCTTCAAGACATTTTTTATTGATGCGTTACTTAATCGTTTTAAAATTTTAAGAGCAATTTCAATTTCAACTTCAGTAATCCGCCATTACAGATAAAAACGCCACCACGAGCCCATCAATGACTTGTACTGTACTATTATTTAATAATCAATTACATCGTTTAAAATTTAAAGACATTCTAATGTAATTTGTTGTTTTGTTTTCGTTTCTTTTTTGTATATATCAACATCTTGTTAACAGCTTTTGTTTTTTTCTTTGCTTTTAGTTGCTTGTTGTAAAATACATAAAATATCATAATTTTAATAATATATAAATATATATTAGAATAAGCAAACGAAAAATTTCAATAAAATTTAGATTCTTAGTTTCAAGAAACCCCTATTTTACATCTTCATTTCCGCTTTGTGCCTTCATGCTTACTTTCTTTGCATTAGGTATTCTATACATTCATTACTTTGGTGTAACTTTCTAATTTTCTAAGTTTATGATTTTTTATACATTATAAATTTGTATATCCTATCATTATATTAAGCCTTTTACCATTATTAATTCAATATCCAAATTTATCATTGTTTAATCTAGTAATCATTTTATTAGACAGCTAACAACTCTTGACATATCTTTCATTTTGAACTCTTCATTACCAAGTGTATTCAAAAACTTTAAAACTTTAAATTGGGCTCGAAAATGTTCCGTCTTGAAGATATTCATGTTTGTGGAATTTCGAAATATGGCCATTGTGCTAATATTGGAAAAAGGTTCAGTTTTGTGGATAATTGCTGTTGAAACATCGACATGTTGTCTCTAATCAAATTCTTAAGGTCTTATTGTACAGCTTCTATTCCCTTGATTCTTCTGAAAATTTAAGAATATCTCTTATATCCAGAAGGCTTTAACTCAACAAGACATGCATACATCGTTGGTCAATCCACAGCTCCTGGCAGCCCATACATACTCACATGGCGAACATTTTCGTCTTGGATATCTTCAGCTCTTTTTACCATGCTCCTCCCGATGACCAGTGAAAGAATATCCAAGGAAAAAATTATATTTCTATAGGCATTCCTTAACCCAAGGCTTTCGAACCTGTGGGAACTGTCTTGATTGCGAAGTTAGTATCTGTGTACAATGTCGCACCTTGATTGCTCAAACGAGATCGCATGCACTGTTGGACAGGACAAATCCGAGGTTGAATTTGCACCTTAGTTGGAATATTGACTACATTCCTATACAACGTTTGCCACAGAATTTATCGATACTTCATTAAGAAAAATTGCATCCGGCTGTAATGGTTGTGTTGTGAATGTAACATCACCAGCTAAGGCAACTTCAGGAACCTTAGTATCCATCTGCTCTATCTGCACAACACTGTACCTTTTGATTTCAGGAACTACCTTTGATTTGGCAGAAGTAGGAAACTCTGACTGTAGAATGGGTTTTCTTAAAACATATTAAAATAGGTAATGATTTTTAGCTGACAATATAAGAATCAAAGCTGGACAATATAATCACTTTATATCAGATATTATCCCTTCATAGTATCTATTTTGGCCGCGAATACCCGCATTACCTTTAGAAAGAAGCTTATCCACAAACAACCGGAAATTCCTTCAATATGCAACATGAGATGGCCATGATCGCTTTAATCCATATACATGGAAATCCTCAATATGGAACAGGGTCAAGCCCAGAGCTATGTGAAGAGACCCACACCGTTGACGTCTCAATCCAAAAAGATTTTTACTCCAATCAAAGTTGCTATGTCCGCGGATATTAATATGAGCTTCTCATTACTATTCATATAACCTCCATTTACCCATTAATATTAACAAATATTAATATTCAAATATAATGTTCTCTGCTTTATCATTAATGTTGTGTTTTGGGGTTCATAGTTATTGTTTAGCAATTGTTTTTTTTTCTTTTGTATCTGTAACAGCTGTATCTCTTTAGCATAAGTTTAAATTAAGTGTTAAGGTGTAGGTTTAGGTTTATTCACTAACCAACGCCATTTCTCGCGCCGCGGGCGTCAGTGACTGGCCCAAAGCGGAGGCAGCGGACACGGCGCTGCTCAGCCCATCGTCTTCGTCGTCGTCCATCGATGCCTTCTTGCGCTCAATCTCCGCTAGCGCTGGCTGGTCATCATCATCACAATTGCTGCGCTCGACCTGGTCGGCAGCTTCTTCTTCCTGCGCCTCATCGGCAAAGGACACTTCTACGGGGCTGTTGTTGCTATCACCATTAGCTGTCGCAGCCGTCGTCGTCTGGTCGTGCTGGTTGTTGTTGGCTTTATCCTCACTGGCGGACTTGTTGTTATCACTGTCGGCATCGTCGCTCCTCGCCGGCGTCGGCTCCTCTTCGGGTATGTCCTCGATCAGGCTGCGATTGCCGGATCCGGCCGATGGACTGCGAGGCGGGGTTGTTGTCGTCGACGCTGCGGCTGTCGCTGGTATTTCCACCTCAGCCACTTTGCGCAGCAGAACGGGATCGGACGCACGCAATGAGCTCTCCGAGCCCCCGACGCCTTCACCGCTTGGTCGCAGGACGAGGTAGAGCAGGATATCGGACAGCGAGATGATGCCGATCACTTTGCGGTTCTCGTCGACCACCACCAGTCGATGTACTTCGGCGCGGACGATTCGCTCCATGATCGTGTACAGCGACTCGTCCAGATTGCACTTCTGCACGCCCTCGAACCACTCGTTCCGGTGCTCGTTGGCCTTGCGCAGCGAAACATCGAGATCGTTGTAGGTTTTCTCGGCGGCGAGATTCTGAAGGAAAAGAATATTTTCATTACTTAAAGATCTCTCTAACAATACAACATATGTTGGAAAGATTTATGCTTCACATCTATCTATCTATCTATCCGTGAGCACTAAGAGGCATACTTACAATCACATCAAACTTTGCGTAAATGTCAACGAGGCGACCATCGGAATCCACCAGGGGCAGGGCTGAGACTCGTCGCTCCACAAATTTCTTGAGGGCCGTGATGATGCTCGTCGTCTCGTCGGCGGTCTCGATGTTGTTATAGGTGCCAATCTTCAGTTCGCGCAAACTCTTTTGCATGTACGCGGGCTTTGGTAATTCATTAATCTGCGCATAGGAAGTATCACATTAATATTTTGCTTTTGGGTAAGTAGTTTATATTCCAGAAACTCACGTATAGAAAGAGGAACCTAAGTATGCGTTTATGTGTCAGGATGTAAAGGACATTGCCGGTCGCCGGATCGATGACGGGCAGGCGATGTATGCGGCTGTGGATGAGAATTTTGATGGCATCGTAGAGGGACGCATCCGGTCCAATGCTGACCAACGGCATCACCTGGTTGTGCAGCACGCCTAGCAAAGGACACAATATAGTTAGGATCATCATTCAATGCCAATGTGTGTGTTCACTTACTTCGCCACGTGTCCAGTTTGTGCTCTTCCAGCTGCTCCATGGACGCATTTGGCGATTTGTAATACATTTGCAGGATCTTGATAAAGTCCGTGATGGTTAGCATGCCCACGAACTGTTGCTTCTCCGAATCCCAGAGTGGTGCCGCTCGCACACCGTTGTAGACCAGGGCGTAGAAGGCCTTCTTTACAAGGAGCTGGGTGTCGAAGACAACCAACTTGGCGGAGGTGGGTATCAGATCATAGCACTTGTGAAAACGAAAGAACTTAACGAAGATCTGTGAGTCGTCCTCCTCTGCAGAAACAAGAAGAGAAGTGGGTTAAATAATGGATTTATTTACGATATGGGCTGAAATTTAGGGATCTGAGATGTCCACCTTTCTTAAGCAACTCGGCTAGCAGGCGCTTCCAGGCCTCAGAGATCTGCTCGAACTCTTTGATGCTCTCCAACGGATAGCAAAGGACGTCGGCTGGGCGACGGTTGCCACCTCCGAGTACCAGACGACCCGCATGATTCGAGTAGAAGTGCAACTGTAACATGCGTTCTGGATTCCCACTCTGCTCCACTTTGACGCTTCACTCTTTTTGGGGGGTTTTTGTTTTTAACGATGTTCAGTGTCGCATTACGCTAGATTGATGCGATCCGATCTGATCTGGTCTTCTGCCCGAGAACTGTGGGCGCTAGCAATTAACTGCGCGACTCGATTTGCTTCGCTAATTGATTTGCCTAATTGATCGACCAACTAGCTAACAGCTCGCTAACAGTCCGCTAACAGAGCTGCGCCGCTCTACGCGCTTCTCACTGTAGTAGGCTATGAAAGTTAAGCGATATTTATGCGCGCTCCGCGTATTTGAACCCAAAAATAGAACAACCGATGCCCATAAATTTTCAGGGCGCACGCGTTTCGTTGAATTAAATTAAGACATTTTTAATTAAAATAAATTTAGCGTACGACAAAAGCAACCGAAGCAGCTACAGCTTAGACAAACACATCGAAATAGAATAGATTCGCCAAATTGTTCAACAACAAATATTATTATTTCAATTCCCAATTAGAGAAAGAGAAACCAAGTGAGAGGGGCGTAATGTAGACTGTAGACGGCTATGGCACAATGTAAACAAATAAATATTGAGGCGGGGCCAAAAGGTGTTAATCAAAAACTATATAAAATCACAGGGGCTGCAGATCGCTCTTGTCAGGGGCCTGATAAATGCAAGCCAAATATACAGCCAAACCGATTCAGCCATTATAGCGACACATAACAGATATTGGGACAGGCAGTTGTGCCAAGAAATTAATTAACCGCAGCATAAGACTCAACACTGAAATTTCGAATGTCTGTAGAGATTATTGCGCCTCTTTTGCCAAAATCATAGGGAAATCTATTTTTAAAAATAATAAATAACTTTATTTAAAGTGCAAAAATTATGTTCGTTCAATTTACAAATTGGCAGGTTATTATTTGATCAGACGGAAACTCAGATCAAAGTAAATTTATGATTTATCGACGTAGAGCGAAAATAATTTAAGGGAAACCTGCCGCCTTACAGTATGAGATTAGTGGAAATTTTAAAAACCACTGGTAAAAGTATTTCCAACAAATTATCCGGATGATATCCACCACAATATAAGCAAACAACAGACGAACCAAAAGTTTAAAAACGACCAAATATAATATATAGAAAAACACGAAGGCCAGATACCGCGGCCAGAAAATATACACATCGAAATAAATTGTAAAATATTTGGAACTATATGCAGCGGCAAAAGATTTTCCCGACTAAGCTTTGTAAACATTTAAATGTTGTTTAATAAATTAAATTGACTGCGGTTGCCGGCGGCGAACCATTCACACAAATAAAGAAAGTCGAAGGAAATGGAGGCAAAAACGCTTGTCGAGATCGGTGAAGGTCTCTTCAATCTTTTTCGTACTCTGTTGCTGTTCAATGATTGGTTTTCAATGCACATGCATATATCCAGTTGCGAATGCAAAGGTAAATATGGTTTATCGTATTCGATTCTGTTCGCTTCTGCGTTTGTGTTTCTTTTGACAGGGGCCACGGGCCACAAGAGTTAATTGAAATGCTCCTTGGCGTTGTTGGCTTTGTTGATTATTCTGCTATTTCTTTTTTTGCCGTGTGGCATCTAAACAATTGAAAACCCATTTTCGCAATGGGCGGCGATGGTGGGGGAGGTGGCCAGTCGGCGAGGGTGGTGGTGATGGTTCAGTTGCTTTTGGCGTCGCGGCGCTATTCGAACATTCTTAGCGAATGACTAAGAGAGCAGCGAAGACCTTCGATGGGTCGACTTTGCTTTGCTTGCAGTTGATCGGTTGGATTCGCAAGTAATTACGGCTCTGGGCAGTATCCATAGACACACTTGGCACATATGTATAGACACGTATAGATCGCGAGTGGTTCCTGCTGCCAATATTTCCACACGTAAAGCAAACGGAACGGAAAACCGCCGAACTTGTGTCGTCTGCCCGTGTTTCGTTGGCGACGTTCTAA
This sequence comes from Drosophila simulans, assembly GCF_016746395.2. Lineage (NCBI taxonomy): Eukaryota > Metazoa > Arthropoda > Insecta > Diptera > Drosophilidae > Drosophila > Drosophila simulans. Next base: position 5,048,742 of record NC_052523.2, read on the forward strand.
ACGATTCGAAATTTTATCATAAACTGATCTGCAGTCTGTGTTTTCCATCTCCTCCTCCGCTCGCTGTGGCTCTCTGTGGCGGAAAAGTTTTTCGTCAGGGGAAAAGCGCACAAAAACAAACAAATGATAGACTGAAATAATAGTGGAAACGCTCTGAGCAGAAAACTCGCCACTAAATCGAAAAGTTCTCAGAGCGTTTAATAAATTGAATATAATCTTTGCTGAGAGATCGGTTGGATCGGATCGGCTGGGAATTGACGTTAATGAGGATCATGAAATGTCTGAAATTGCCAACAAATTACATGCACTGTTTTCCCGCTTTCCGTCCTTTCGGCTCTCATTGTAGTGCCCTCACTTCATTTGCGTATTTTTCCCCGATTGGCCTCCGGCGTACTTGGAACTTATAATTAGCTTTGGTAAAAAAGAAAAGCAAATATGAACTATTGGGGGTGTGTTCGGTTCTCTTCAGGAACTTTAAGAACAGAAGTCTATCCACTTGTTTTGTCGGGAATAAAAGAACTATATGTAAATTCCAATTCCCTAACAATTTTTTTTGGATGCCACATTTTAGACAGCCCACGCTAACATTCAAATCGCTTGCTACCATAATCCCTGTGAATTATGACTGATTCCACAACTTATCTTCTTCTTCGGTCTATACACATAGATATATTGGCATATCAGGTTCTATTATATTCTGGCGATGGCGTCGTGTGCCCAACGAAAATCCTCAGAGGCCGACTCTTGACCAAACGCCAGCCAAGTATGTTTGCTAATTCATTTAAACTAGACATTGTTGTTTGTTTCTCGGGACGGCCGTTGCGGAAAAGGGGACATGGGAGTGGATTAAGAGGGTGGTTTCAAAACTTACCCAGGTCTGATAGATTTACTTTCTCTAGGAACGGATCAGCGACAGGCAACTGTAATAAAAACAAAAGGATTGGTTAGAATTTAGTGAAGTAATAAGCATATTATATATCTTTCTGAAAGAAAGAATTAGTTTCCTAGTATTTAAGATAAATCTATTGTTTTGAAAGTCCAACGGAAATGTGTTCATCTCTGAAATCAAGTTTTCTAAATATATTTACCTGTTTATCTACTTTCGAAATGGTAAAACTTAATTTATAACTGTTAACTACATACGGCGATGAAAAGTGAACTATCATTAAAGAAATAAACGAGCTAACTCGAAAAGTCGTAAAATGTACATATGTACAAACATATACTTATACGTTCGTTAATCGTTATGCAAGGTATTTGTGGCGTACTATAACTTACACCTTAAGATATTATTACTTTACTTAGCACTTCCTCTTTCCTTACACACTGATATAGTTTGGGTATATTAGCCCTATTTTATTAACCGTTCCGATATTATATGTGGGTCACAATGATTGGCGCATTTCAGGGATAGAAGTGTCGACAACACAATACCAAAAGTAAACAATAAGGGAACTTAAACGTAAATAGAAATATTAACTGCGCTGATACAGTTCCCTTACACGTTATCTGGTAATCAGAACGCGAAATCGCAGATAAAACCCAGAGGAACAATAATGCCAGCCCCAATGAAATATTTGTGAGCCGAGCGGTTGAAGAAGGGGGGATGAGGAGCTGTATGCTCACTCGGTTGAGTAGCTTTGAATTAACATTGAAATGTGCAATTGTGGAATTATGACACATTACCGAGGGGAGTGGGGAGGGCGGTCGTGGAAACGAGGCAATGGGACAAGTACCCCATATCAGATACGGCAATTTAACAATTGAACACTCGCACACAGGTGCAGGCCAATTTTGGTTTAGCCTAAACGCTTTGCCCGCAACTCACATTCTCTTCCTCTCTCGCAGTGCTCTTAGCAGCTAGAAATGGGGTCAAGAAAAGTGTGCACTGAGAAATAAATATTTAACTTGTTATCATTCGAGGTAAAAGAATATCTAACAAATATATATTTATTACTAAGTTTGAAAGTTTCTCCAGATATTTAATTAATTTAAAAGAGAAGAGGAATGAAAAATATATGGTTCAATCTTATTTCATTTTATGCAAATTAGCTACTGACTATTTGTTTTTTTCTATGTGCATTGTAAGGCTGACCCTCATTTTGTCTAAATATATATTGCACTGAATGCAGCCGAATTCAATCGACGAAAAAGCTTTGCCTTAAAGCTTTGCCACTGGCACACACTCGATGGCTTTTCCTTTGTTTTCATCTCAATGCATTTCCACACAAAAAGAAAAGCGTATCGATTGAAGTATCTCACTCCACGTACGGACTACGGCTTCCACATCTAAAGATCTGTCCGTAAGACCACCGATATAAAAATCATTGGTGTTCAATATTGTTATGTTATATTAAATGTACTTTGTCAAGCGAAGGTAACGGTTTCAAAAGATGTGAGAATTTTACATGTTTTTATTATATAACTCAAGCCTGTTTCTCCCGGTGCACTTACGCTAATCTTGCGTCCGGATCGCGGCAACAATTGCTGCTGGCGTTTCCACTGCTCGATCTGCTCGACGCTGTAGTCGCTGCGCCGCCGCATCAACATGCACTGGTGCACTGGGGAGTGGTGTCTGGAGGTGGGCGAGGGGGAGGAGTGGGCGCTGCTGACGCGCCGTCGCTCGTAGACGAGCGTCTGCTGCACTGCAGCAGCGGCGGCGGCAGCGGAGGGTGAATGACCCAGCGAATGGCGGGCAGCATTTGCAATTGTCTTGCTGTCGTTGCTTCTCAGTTGTTGCTGCTGCACTTGCTGTTGCTGCTGTAGCTCTTGTTGTTGCTGTTGCAGTTGCAGTTTCTGCTGTTGACTGTGATTGCTGTGCGCCTTGCGTCGCAGCAGAGACGACGACATGGCCGCCGTTAAAGTTGCCTTCAGCTTCTTGCCATCTTTCGCCTTGTTTTTGCCGCTTGGCAGGCTTGGGATGCTTTGATAGCTTGGGCTAATGTGGCCAATGTGACTTGGGCTTTCGCTATGACTGTGGCTTTGGCTGTCATCACGCCTGCTTACGTGATGCGAGTGGCGTTGGCCGTCGACGAGATCTCGCAGATTCGCACTGTTCAGCAGCTGGTAGTTGCTGCTGGCCGTCGGCCCGTTATTCGACATCAGCGCCGGCAGATGGCCGTACCGCTTTTTGCGGTGATACAGTGGCGAATTGCTCAGCGAACGCGCCTTGCGACCGCCGCATTTAGCATTTGCATTTTCGCTGCCGGTGAGATTGTTGTTGCTATCGTTGTCTTTCGGCAAATTGGGGTCAAAGTGTACGCTCAGCTTGGGTGGCGTTTTCGGGGCGGCAGGGTCGGCGGGGGGATTGGCATATTGAGGCGGCGGAGAGGGTAGCACTCCCACGCGGGGTGTGCTGGGCTCGAAGGCGGAATACCGGCGGCGATACATGAAAACCGCGCACTCGAAAAGAAGCAATAAGCACTGGCAGACGGTTTTTATGGGAAGTCGCAAAAGTGACGACACCACTACTCTGTTTGATCTCTGATTATACGGCCGTGTTCCGTTCCACTTGTCTTCCGTTCGCTTTCCGGACACGTCTGTGCTCACGCAAATGAAAACTTAAACTGGTTAAAAAGCCACTGGTTAAGAGTTGAGCGAGCGCCAGCCGGACCCCACACATGATCGCACCACGACAAAGAGCAGAGGAGAAAGAGAGCGAGTGGATTGGCCTAGGAGAGCGCCAAAAGTTCGCGAGAGTGCTAGAGTATAGGAAAATACAAGAACACACACGCCACACAATGTAAATGTAATTGTAACGAAGCTACAAGACCCTAGAATGCACTTACACTCCACAAAATAATCGCAATAAATCACACATTCTGATGATATTATAAATTGCAACACTTGATTGATTAGATGTCGTCACCCTGAATGTTGCTGATCTTAAAAAATATTTGAACTTTTACTGCAAAAATCTGAAAAGTACGATCCAATAATAATTTCGAGTGCAGTAAAAATCTGGGTTGACTGCATCGAAAATAAACTTTTGGTTTGTCCAACGGTTCACCTCATTTGCTTTGCTTATCTTTCAGCCGTCTCCCTGCTGTGGGGTGTTTTCTTCTTACCCGAGAGAGAGAGAAAGAGAGAGATCGCAGCCGAGTGGAAATTATGAATACCGTATGCAGAAAGGGTATCAGAAGAATGGGGCTCGTTTCATTCTTTTTCGACATAATCGTTATATCGCTTGAGTAAACAAGAGAGAAGACAACGAGAGAGACCCACTTGCACCCACAATCGAAAAGCTCAAGAAGGCCACTGCAGGCGGAAGAAGAAGAAGAAGAAGCGACAAGGGTACACGACTAAAAGGCGAATCCACTCAATTCAAGAGTCAAGTGACTCAGTTTAAATACGCATCCAAAAAGCAAAGAGCTTCTGTGTATATTTAGTGTTTTTGAGCGATAAGTTAGACAAACGGTACTGCAAGATTGTGGCCTTGCTAAAGAGAAATGAGAAATAGAGAGAGACAGAGAGGGAGCCAAGAACAGTGAGAAAAGCCTGACATGTGAAGAGTAGTTGGCTAATTAATCATCATCATTAGCGGGCACATACCAACAACAAACCAATACCAAAAAGAATTTAATGGTGAAAGCCCAATCCGCTGACGTCAGAATACAAAAAAGTTCGCAAAGAATTCCCAAGAATGTGCATAGTATAACAACAAACACTTGACACATGATTCAAATCTATCGATATAAACCAGTTTCCATGGGTGACCACGTTGTGGACGGCGAAGTAAACAATAACAGACTGTAACAATATAATAACTGTTTATAATGGTCATTAGGCCCATTATGAGGCCTTGGGTTTTACATATACATATGTATGTATGTAGGTGTGGGCGAAAACCCAGTGAAAGGAAATTCTCCAACTAATTCAAAGTTGATGACAAAACCATCAGAGAAGTCAACTGGCTATCAGCATGACATCTTGTTTTTAATTTAAAGTGACTCACTTCATTGAAATTGTTTCACCAAAGTCTCTAAAATTTCATATGTAAGTGACTATCCCTAGCTGTTAGTCCAATATGATTTAATGGGTGCTCACGACGTATACGTAATAAGTACATTTAATACGATGCGTGGAACTCTACATGTAGTCTACATTGTGTAAAGTGCGATAACCTCTAAGTATGCAATACAAAAGAAAATAGGCTAATATTATGGAGTTCTGGAAACTGACAAATTGCTTGATACTTTCAACATTCAACAGGTGAAAATAGAAGAAGAGGGAGAATTACGTAGACAGAACACGACCTTGAAGGTATTATGCAAGCAACTGGGAAAATGCATTTCTCAACGGGCAACAGAGTATATCAGAAATGTCAAGGTGAAGCGAACCGAACGAAGTAAACAAGAAGGGGAGGAGTCAAACAGTTTAAGCCCCAGAGAAAAGGGGATTCATAGAAGTGTATTTTTAAGCTATTAATAGCTCTGAATCTGAGAAGCGAGCAGATTGCTTTTTAGGGCGATAAGAAAAGGCAAAGCAGAAAGTGGAAGGGAAAATACTTGCGACAAGATCATAAATTATTACATCTAGTTGGACAGATAATTGTATAAAAAGTTGAGGCTTATTTTCTACGCAGTTTGATATTTGTTTGTTATGCATAACGAGGATGATAATTATGTATGTCACAGCCAAAAAAGATTTGCCTCAAATGTGTTCCCTAATTAAATTTTCAAAATATTTATCAAACCAAACAAGATTAAGAAATCCAACTTTACTTAGTTTACTTAGAGACAATTTATGAGATACTCCGTCTTCTAATTTATATGCTAGCTTCAAGTTTTAAACTTACCCCTCGTGAGTCTCTGAAGAGGATGGCTGCATGGTGTGGATCCAAAGTACCATCCCCTCGCAGACCTCGACCTGCGGCGCCAACTGATGCACGGCGTTTTTCCAAATCCGCGGAGGCACGACGCATGTGAGCACCTGAAAGAGTACACCAAATTGTTATCAGTACAGAAGCTTGAATGTAGAATTTAAGCAGTAAGACTAGACCTAATAGAACAGCAAGTACCAAACGGAAAGTAACCCGCCCGAAACCCTTTACCTTCTTTGACTATGCGATCGTATATCTTGTAGGTGGCCCCGCAGTCATCGAGAATGCGGTTGGGGCGGCTCAGCGTGTTCACATCCAAGCTCTTGGATCTGGTGCGGAAGTTCTCCTGCGGATCGTTCTGTGGCGAGGTGCAAACGCTCTGGGCGTCGTGGTGCTTCCTCGGCCACAGGTGCATCTTTTTGCCAAAGTGCTTCACTAGCTCGTGGATCGAATGGTGGTGATGGCTATGATGGTGATGGTGCTTTCCGTGCTTGCTGTGACCATCCTTATGGGGCGAGTGCTGTGGGTCCTGTTCGTCGATGCTGAGACTCTTGGCGAATGACGAGTTGTCGAAACGCTGGCGATTGAAGGGTCCGCTGCTCACCCCGCTGTCTGTACTATTCATGGACTGGCGCGATGCATCCCCGGGCAAGGTATAGTCGTCCAGCGAGGTGTGGGCAGCGCTCACTCGATGGAAGATCGAGATAGCCGTGGGTCGCTGCTGCTGGGGTCCGCTGGCACCCGTGTGGGTGAAATACTGATGGTCCGCCTGGCTCTCGTATATGTCGTCGAGATCGTGTGGGAAGTAACCGCCTCCACCGACGGGTGCGGTGGGCGGTGGAGAGCCGAAGTCCGGACCTGCACTGCGACGCATGCTCTAAAAGTTTTGATTGGATAGGATTAACTACATGTTTTAAAGATCCGATTAATGGTTGCAAACCGATTATAAGCCAGAAACATACTGAATTCAAAAGATTTAATCAACTATTCCGGTTATCATTATTAGTTACGGTGTTTACTTTTGTTTAAGTATAATATTCTTTTATTGGTTGCTGTTTTCTTCAGAGAGTCACTAATTCACTGATTCACTGATATTAAATACTCTCTCCGCTTTCCTGATCGGTTTGCATCCTTGACTTGACCATTCTACTCACGCCATATATAGCCGGACTGTGAGATCGTTCCAAGAAGCTGCGCTTCGAGGAGGGTGTCCGCTTGAGACTGCCGCTAGTGGGCTGCTGGTAGTGGGCTTGGTGGGTGGGCGAGTTGCGGTAGTGGTGGTTGGCCAGCGACCGAGGGGCATCGGGCACAGCCTGTGGCAGAGAGTGTCGGTCGCTCTGCCACTGGGCGTATGCGCTGCCGGTGACCCCTCCCAAATTCTCACCGCCTGCAGATCCGCTGCCGCCACCTCCGGAATTATTGGAATTGGAGCTGGAGCTGCTGGAGGAGTCTACGCTGTAGAGGCGACTGCCCTGCGAGGAGGCATCGGCACTGCTGCCGTAGCTCGGGTAAATTTGGCGGGACCAGCTCTCGCCACCGCTCAGCTGTTTTTCCACGGCATGCTGGCGGTACAGGTGTGTTATTCCATGCATTGCTGGGCCGTTCTCCTTCTCCCGTTGTGTTGTCAATTGTTGTTGATTTTCGTTTTGTTTTTGTTATTGTTTAGTTCTTGATGTTGTTACACTTTTGTAACGCAGTGTAAAACAGTTGTTATTGTTGCACTTGTCAATTTGGTTAAAGTAAGCACTGCGATCGGTTGTCGCTGTCTCTGTCTCGCCTTGTAAAAGTCACATAATAATCCTTCAACTGTAAATAAAAACACAACACATCACTCTCTCGCTCTCCTTCTCGCCCACTATCGATGCACTTGCTCGAGAGCTTTTGCTCTGCATCCCCCTCTATCGCTATCCGTCTCGTTTGCTCCTAGGTTGAACGCACTGAAATTAAGTCAAAGCTGCACACATCGCCGCGTTTTATTTGTTCTTTCTGTTGTTTTTTGCTTTCCACGACGCGATTGTTTATTTTCAATATGGTTAAACACTTTTTGTAAAAGTTATATTGGCCGTAATCGACAGTTTGAAAAATAGCGTCAGCCGCCGCCAGCAACATATATCAAATGATGAATGCACTTGAGCAAGTTCACCACTACCACCCACAATTGCAAAACAACAAGGCAGAGTCAATGCGCGCATAGCTTTATTCTCATTTATTCAATTCATTTAATTCCCTGCCTTGTTGTCGTTGCGAAGCCGTTGCAAAATGTAGCGGGTAAATAAATAAAGGCCTAATCGATCGGAACGATTTCCACACAGATCGTTTGCGACGCACGCGTCGCCTGTACGCATGCAACATGCGCTCAGGGTCACTTTTCTAGGCGGGTTCAGCGACCCAGGCGACAAAATTTACAAAGTTCAATGCCACGAGAGCGCAATAAAATAAATGAACTCGAAATTTTATATTTGCACAAACATTAAATATGTTTAAATATGTTTAACCCTTGAAAATATATTGGACTGAGATTTCGAAGACTGCATTGCAGTAGCTATAAGAAAATAATTTTCAATTCAAGACTATATTGGATTTATTTTACAATTTTGCAAGAGTTCAATCGTCACATTTGTCGCCTGGCCAGCTTTCTAGGCCTGCCGCACTTGCGGTTATTGTCGGGCTGTCAGTTGTCCCAGCCTCTTGGGTAATTAAATTATTTTATAATGCAATAAATACGAGTTGCATCTGTTCGAGAAAAGCTACATATACATATAAGTATGTATCAGAATTGTTCACTCTTCGGGATCAACTCACATGAGCACTCAAATCGCATGCTTGATTTAAATAAATGGCCTTTATCTTTATCGCTGTGTGTAAAACAAACAACAAACGCAGCAGGAGGAGTGGGGAAGGGGGAGTCAGGCGGAGGCGGGGCATTCGAGAAGCGAGCCAAAGCAAAGCACAGAAAATAAAGTTAAGTTCTATTTTTATTATCAACGCAACAATAACAACACGGCAAGCGATTTCAAATGAAGAAAGAGCCAAAGGCGCACTGATAAAAACAAATGGGAAAGATTGAAAATATGTACGTAAAGAGGCAGAACACTGAGGAATATTGATTAGCTTTCTCAAGAGGCTTTCAGGGGGATATTTCACAACATTGATCAAATTTAATGCAATTTACATTGCGATTCGTAGAACAAAGTGAGCGAAGAGAGCAGCCGGTTCAATTGAGGTTAAGTCGCCAACTTATTTACCAGTAATCAAATTTGTTTAATAATGCAAAATTCTATATATATACACACATGCATATAAAAATACGGCCGGCCGCCTACGCACGCACACACACGAACACCGGTACGCACACAACCGCTTGACTCAAAATCCCAAAGAAGAATGAGAATGAAAAGAACAAACGGTGCACGTGCTGTCGAACAAGTGCCAAAGAGAGAGAGAGAGAGCATGAGGGGGCAAACTAACAGCGCTGTTAGCGCTAACAGCGGGGCTGTTGGGCGTCCTTGAAATCTAAGTACATATGTATGTAGTCATGCATGTGAGTGCAGAAAGCGAGAGTAAAAGCATGAATTGAACCATTTCCCCCATTCAGTGCAACCAACACTCGACCATGTGTAATCCATTAGCAACTGCGGCGGATTACCATTCGAATTAGTTGAGGGGCATCTGAAGGGCACCCACATAACTCGTCCATAAATCAGTCAAAAGTAAAAGAATTTTCTGGGCGAGTATAGGAAACATCGTCTTGGCGTTTTAAGTGCGCAAAAAACAAATGAACAGCGCATTTTTGCCATAAGGACCAGAACGCGCTTCTAAGTAGGCAATATTTTGAAACGTGACACGCCAAAAATATAAAAGAGAAACACGATTGTCGGAGGTCAACTTCCTTTCCGACTTTCCACTTTGGGCCCCCATTTATGACGCATGCGCGTGAAGAAAGTGAAAGTATATAGATGGTACATAATACTATACTATATATGCGTGTACGTCACTGGAGTATTTTAGGGGTTCGGCGATTGAACCCCTCTCGAGAAACTCTCTCAATTTATTCCATTGATAATAGTCTTGTTTTTTTTTACAATCAAAAGCTTGATTAACTATTTCTTTTTAAGGAAAATCCTCTTACATCTTGTACCCTCTTAAAGAAATATATTTTACCACACAGATTGGTTTTCGACTATGTACCATACAGTTAGCTCCAAAAGTCTATAGGTCCCAAGAATTGCGCATTTAGGTCAAGTGTGTGCGCAAGAGAACTTTGATTAGGGAGTGCAAAATTTTAAATTGCTGAATTATCAGGCAGACCCCCACTAGACGAGCCCCGGCGATAAGGAAATACTATGCTACGCTAACGTTTTGGGCTGATAAGCGCTGTGTTTGTTTGCGTTGTGCCTATCGCGAATTAGATGTGATTGAAAGGGAGCCATAAATAAAGACCAAAAAAAGGTGCAAACAATATGTTTAACCGACTATGGGGCGTATGCTTAATTTATCTTTAGTAGCCCAGTAGCCCGAGTAACTGTAAACAATTTATTTATGGGCTCCGCATCGTAGTTAAGTTTGTGCGAAATTCGGCCAGCATTTACCTTGAACGTGATTGGATATTGGATATGTGTAAATAAGTACGGAGCACTTTCCGCCCGGTTCCCTCCTCCATTCCCATATCGCCATGCACTGGTCATGTGGGGAGCATTCTGACGGATGTGCTAAGGTGTGCGATTTAAGTAGCTTCTTCTTCTTCTCTGGTTCTTATTTTGTTTTTAGCCTCCTCCAATTTCGCATTTGGCTTCAACTACGGCTTGTTTTGTGCTGACTTTTGTTTGCCTCTTTGCGCTGAAAGCAGATAACCCGATGATTCAGCTCGAAAAGCAGGAGGATCGGTCGGGGCAAATATTTGAACTTGCCAACGGCTTAAAAGGGGAAGAGGGGTTGGTTGGGGCCTGGCATTCCAAATACGAGCTGTTGGATGATATAACTATTTTAAGGGCAACGTTCTCGATCTTCGTGCTTCTGGTTTCGAAATGAATGTTGGCCAATAGCTTGAATTAATTTCGAGTAGAGATATTTACTTTATTGATATTGAGTGTATTATTCATAGAAAATGTTGATATATAATCAATAGATATACGGAAACTGTAGATATTAAATAGCTTGTAAGTGACTCCAAATGCATAATTCACATAACGTAGGCCATTGTCAAGTAGTGTCATTATCAAAATGGTTTATAATTACGCGTAATTTACTGTACTTTCATGCACTTCATAGCTTCATTCCACTCGACTATCTAAGTGAAATGCCACTCAACTAACTGACAATTGGCAACCTAATCGATTGATTTTTTTTGCTTTTTTATCGGACAGTTGTCACCCCAATATTAATAGAGCCGTAACACGCAGCGACCTTCTAAGGAGTCGCTGAACCCACTAACTTGGTCAGTATTTCTGTCAACACAAATAGAATCCTTGTTGGAATGCACATAGGTCGCGACCTTCGCTGAAAACTTTGAACTTTGTGTGCCGGGGACAACATTTGACTGTAAGCTCTTACATTCGAAATGTCCTTGCAATTTCAGACAGCCCACTTATTTCCAAGAACAAACCCATAAAACTGTCACTAATTTCCACTTGCGAATTACTTGTGCGCACTTTGGGATGCATTGCGTACGTCCAAGTTTTAGTGGGCGGGAAATGTGTTCTCCTTACCCCTCTTTACCCCCTTTTTTTTGTTGCTCTTTCCGCATCATTAGAGCCGTGCAATTAAACAAATGCAGTGTAAGTATTGTATGTATGTTTGCAACTACAAGCGGAAGTGCAGCCATTGGCAACCGCACGTTTAACAAAACATTGCACGGCACGCCGCTGCCATCCGCTAATTATTTTCTGGTTTCGGTTTTCGGGTTCGGAAAATAAAAGAAAAGAATAGAATAGAAAAGAAACGGAACTGAACCGAACCGCAGATCGGAAAGGAACCTTGGGGAAGGCGAATTTTCCGACGCATCCCGTCGATTAGAATAGATATGTGTCCTCCAATTACATGTATTTCTATCTTGGCTAATGCGATTTTGGCGTGTCCTAGTCAATTTACAATTTCGCTGACAGAAGGGTCAACATCAGAAGATTACTAACACAAAAAATAAGGAAAATCTAAAAAATTGCTTCTGAATATATTGCACACTTCAAAGTTGGCTATTAAAAAAAGTTTATTTTATTTAATAAATAACTAAAAAAATATGAAGAAAGAAATACACGCATAATTAACACGCCAACAACAAGAAGCGTTAAATCAAATCTTGGCTAAAATGCATGACATTTAAAATGAGTTGTTTACTATTCAAAGAATTCGACGAAACAAACATTCTTGTGAATAGTTTATGAGTATTATTATACATCTCATTAGAAACAGCATACAAATCGATGACTCCGTATGCCATTGAATTTATTGTCTGCCAATCCGCAAATAGTGAAAAGAAGAAGCAAAAGTGCATAAATTAATGGCAAACAGCTCACATTGTGATCCACATTTCGAGTGAGTCATTCCACTGAGTTCCTCCATAAGAAGTTCTACATATCCGACTATATAGTTTATATAGTAGATATATAGTATGTGTGCCATTGGACAAACATCACCCAGCAAAGAAGACCTCTAACGCCCTCTGCTGATGACTCGACTCACGCGTTTGGCTTATATAACACCTGGACATACACACACTGAATGGACGTGGATGTGGACGTGGTCATACGGATACCTGTGCACACGGAGCTTCCCTGGTGGCCAGTGTTTGTTTGCCGTGTGCAATCGGTCGCAGCCGGAGAAATTTGCAAATGAAATGAGCCGGCAGTCGAGTCAAGATTTCCTCGCAGCAACAAGTGCAGTTCACTCGCAAGGGCACACACGCCTACTCACTACTACACTGAGCGAAACTATAGTAAATTAAGATATATATTAATATGTGTATCTCAGACTGAAAACAACAAGAAAGCAGAAGAACTTGTGTTGTATCCAATTAAACAAGTAGAAAAAGTGAAATATATTATGCATACGGTAATATAATCCTATAAATGAATGTTTAGTTTTAGCATTTGAGCAGGTTATTGTTTTTGCAGTGTATGACTTAAATTCAATTAATGAGTGCACCGCCGTTAGTTGTTGTTTCATTTCAGCTAGCTGACTTTCTGTTTGCCGTTCTAATGGAGTCGGACAACTGATTCACATTTCAGCTCTTTGCATAACCAACCGGTGGAGTGGCCACCTCAGCAGGCGGAAAGTGGCAAGTGGCAGGGGCTCGACTTGGGCTTGGGTTTTCCGCGCAATTGAATCCGTATTATCTGGTGATCTTTAACCCCAGCGCTGGCATTGACTGTTGCCCATCGAATGCAAATATGTGCATGTGTGTGTGTGTGGAGCTCTATCTGGCCAATTTATATATGTACATTATTTTGCTATCTTCTGCTGTACTTTCTTTTGCGTCATTTTGGGCTTTCAAGGATCATAACAAATGAGATTCACGCGCCGCGAAGTTGACGTTTTTGGGCTTACGTCACCGGAAGGCGATTTATCAAATAGGCCACGAAAGTGGAGGCAAAATAAAGTGAAAATGAAACAGAACTTGAAGAAGCAAAGAATAAATTGGGGGATTGCCTATGGACAACAAACAAAACACTTTGAACAAGCTGTAATTTTTCATTTCCTTTAGGTGAATACTTCTAATTATATTTATATGCCAAGGAACATATTCAAAGACCTCAAATTAATGTAGATTAATGGTTATGGGTTATTTCTAAACCATTGGCTTAAAATACGTTATATAAGTTTGCGTGTTATTGTTTGCAATTATTGCTTGGCCAACTGATGGGAAATGTCAATTTCTAAGATTGTTGTTATCTTCCAAGACTTTCAGACCATTCCCGCTACTGACGTCAATGGAAATGGAATGTAGGCTTGGAAAATCATACAAACGAGCAGGCACAAGTCTCGGTATCGAAATTTGGCAGGTTGTGCGGCAGTGCTAATTGGCTTTTATGAGCCTGTGTTGTGGCTATTGAACTTAGCATTTGGCATCTGGCCAAGATGCGGTGTACACAGATTGCAGAGGCCGGGAAAACAACGAAGATTACAGCACATTCTACGTTTTTTCTTTCCTTTTGCAGTCAAGGACAATGGCAAGAATAATAATGGGTGGATATATGTGCGGAATACGGAATACGGACAGACTGTCGGGAGGACAGTGAATGGAAAAAGGGAAATGTCAGGCTTAATGAAAAAGGCAGGAAAATGCCAAGCGCGCACGCAACTCAAATGAAAAGCATAAATTAATGGGCTCTGTTGTGTGTCCTGTGAATCCTGTGTGTGCTAAAAACAGCATAAAAGTCCTCACTCACAGCGTTTAGCATTCCCAAGTAGTTTAGTATTATTTAATAGTCCTACTGTTTTTTAGCACTCCTGTCAACTCGTTGAACCTCGATTTGGCAAATAAAAAGTTTACAACTTCCGCATGTGAAAACATAAAAATCTCAATTAGCAAAATTAACAATTATCATCCTCTCGACCCGCACAAAGCCTCCTCAGCAAAACATTATTAATTGCTCACAGGTTCTCAACAGATCTTACATGGAATTAATTTGTTGACTGTAGGAAAGTACACTTGGATATACATAGTACGTGTGTACTATTGCCGTCCATATATTTGCAATCGACTGTGTGTATATGTATGTATATCCAAATGAGTGTGTGCATATCTAGCGGTGCAAACGATGAACAAACAAGTGAATTGTTATTCTTGTTTTGTTATCAACGGGCGCAGCAAAGTCTTGGCTGCACATCGGACGTACGTAGATTTGAGTACAAAAACCCACTGTGTGCACTCGGTAAATATAAACTATATTGCAACTGCAGATACATTCGCCGCGTGCATGTGTAGATACATTTCGGGGGGTGGAGACCTGCTAGTTGTTTACCCACTCAAGGCGACGCGAATTTTGAGCATTTGCTGTTGACCAACCGATGTTCCTGTCGCGATGCCAACCGAAAGCTGTTCGATTAGTCACCTCCCCCTGGAGGGTCGGCCAAGGTCAATCCGCATCCAGATCTGATCTTGTGGGGATATAGTGGGCGCGCGAAACGGTCAGTCAATCGTGCATGCTAATTATCGGCTTTTAAAGTGGGTGTGTTTGACTTTTAGCCACACTCATATTTGATTTATATATGTATATGTCCACACATCTGTATTCGAATCTATATAAACCCCTCATATAAATCACCATAAAGAGCTGCGTGCTAAAAACCGTAAATTGCAGTGGAAATTTGTATTTTAAATTAGCAGCTCGCAAACGGCAAACGAAGAAAAGGAGCAAAAAGTAAGAATAAGTCACGTTTTAGGGCCATATATTGGATTTAAGTATGGGAGACTTATTGTCATTCGTTGTTTAGTTGTTTGTGCACTTTAACTTATAGGATTCTATAGTATTTCGTGTAAATTATTCGAATGAATAATTTATAATATAATTTTGCTTATCAGAACCTTTGGTTTTTCGAGTAAGTTATGTTTTCTAACATAGTATTTTTATAGTTCTGATTAATAAGTTCCAGCTAATATACAAATGCAAGCAGACCTTCTTGGCCAGTTTCCACTGTACTCCTCACTAGCTGAACACATTCAGCTCGTTCACTTGATAATGGGGCGATTCCTTGGTCCAAAGCGCCGCAGATGCCTTTATTGTCCATATGATACAGGATTAAGTGACAGAAACCAGTTCAAGGACAATCGCCGCAGAGTGTGCGAGTTGGAATATATGTACTCGAGAATATATGTATGTATGTACGTATAATGTTTGCTCATGGGCGTGGTCTGGAGCTGACGTGCGACGTCAACATCCACATCCACATCCAACCGAGTGGCAGAGGTCGTTCCGCGGGACTTAACAAGCTGGCCAGGGAAACGGCAACGAGTCCAAGCCAAGACGATGGCCAAGAGGAGACCGCCTGGGGATCTCATTAAGTTCGCTGGCGTGAACTCAATTAACGGAGAGAAATGTCCTCGAATTACCGAGAATATTTAGTCGCCATAATGGTGAAATGGTGAAATAGGAGCGGCTTTAAACAATTAGGAGGAAAATGAAAGTTAATTGCACAAAATCTGCGCCTTCTTTGTGGTGACAAACACCAACATATAGTGGCACAACTTTCTTGAGGATGCACAACGGAAGTTTCCAGAACGTTTTCAATATCAAGCTGTGAAGTATAAGTAATTATCAGGCATCATCTGGAGTTCTGGAGCACCCTGTATGCTAAGTGCACTATAAAATTTATGCGGCAACAACAAGAGCAGACAACTGCAATCGCAACGTGTTGTAATTAAGGCAACACAGCATGAACAACAATAAGACAAAAGGCGATCATCAGACGGGGGGCGATATGAAATATTTATGTTGTTGCAGGCCGAGATTATAATTAAACAGCTTGGGAGAAACAACAGCAAATCGAAGTAAACAGAAATTTAATTGCCGTTTAAAGTAAGTTCCTCGTCTTGACCTAATTCTCAGGCGACCCCTCCACTTAGTACGTAAAAAATAAAGCAAACAACAAACATCCGAAACAAGCTTTTAAGTTGAGGTCTAATCTACAGAAATCGGTAAAAACCGTATTTAAGATGCGTGTTACGAAATGGAAAATGTTATGATTGATGAACTGAAAACATGGCATTGAAAATATCCGAAAGATGCATCTGAAATACATTCAGATAAACGAGTGCGTTTGGAACTTTCCAGCAGTTCAGTGAACTAGTCAACACAAAATAAACAGCCAACACTAATTCCGTAACAGTTTAGTTTGTTTTTGAAACAGGTTTCGAAAATATATTGAGTTTATTCATGGCGCTAATTACAGTTTTTGTTGCATTCTACGCAGTGGAAAAATATTCAAATCTTGTTTGCGTTTGGAAATATAGATTTCGGAAATTTTTACTTATTTTCATTTGCATATACATTTGTGCATATTTGCAAATGTGCATTTATGATTATGAATGAAAACAAACTTGGGTATTCTTCAAGAACTTTCGATAGTAACATATTTACTTATTTACATATTTTCTTATTTGGTTGACTTAATAATACCATAAATTTATTAATGACTTCGGTATATATGGGCAAGATTTCAAGTTTGTTTATGTGAGTTATAGTACCAAGAATTTAAAGTTCTTATACAGATAATGAAATGCCTTGTGTTGCTAAATGAAAAACTTCTGAATATATTTGTATACACACGCTTATAAGCAAACCCCTTCTAAATGTGAGTTTATAGGCAGTTCTAACCATAGATTACACGATCGTAAAACGTTTACAACCCACTCAGTGTGTTTGCATGGATGTTTGAGTGCCCTTTTCGGATTGCCAAACACTGGCGAGGCTCTTAGCACCTCAACTACCTTGATCCAAAGACATTGGGCCATAAATCTGGGAGGCGAGTGTGGAACCAAATGTATCTCAAAGTTTGCCGAGGGCTTGTCTTGATTCGGAGCCTTTTGCGCCGCATGCAAAATCGGTAAAAGTTCTCTTCTGCTCTTTTTTCTCTGAGAGTGCGAAGTGCTCTCTCTCTCTTTTTCTCAAGTGGTGGTTGTCCAAAAACAAAATACCAGGGGGAAAAAAAGCGAAAATAAAGCGCAGCAGAATATTTTTGCTGCGCAATTTCTTCTTTGCCGTGTTTTCATTTCTTCGCTATTCGACGCTCTTGAAATTCTCCCCTCCTCCTCCTTCTTCACCTTTTTTTTTTACAGAAATCCGAGTGAAAAGAGTAACTTCCCACATGCTGTTTTGTTGTTGTTTATCTTGTTTTGAGCCGGCTGCTCCGAAATTTAATTTCATTTGTAGAACCTACACGTAAACAAAAACCATACAGTGTCTGCAGCACTTGCGAAGCATTTGATAGCGCGCATAAATTCAATTAAATTAGCTGCAAAACATATTTACATTTACTCAGCTTTCGTATTCTATTTGTTTAACCCACGCACTAACTATAAAGTATCTCGGCGGAGCAGATTGTTTGTGCCTCATAAATGAATTGCCAAGGGAAACCGAATCCGAAACTGACCTATTCCAAGCGGATTTCAATTGCCGATTATGGTGGTGGTGATTGCGGAAAGCTCTGATTCTCTGCGAGGTTATCAGTGCCAACTATAATAGTATTATATGTAAATATATATTGATAAATGGAGGGAAACGCGGCTGTCCATCTGCGATCGCATTCGAATCGTGACAGAAATAAACGTTTTTTATTTTTATGAAATTATTTATTGATTAGCCTTGCATTCGATTTCGATTGCTGGTCAATTGAGAGAACTGTGGGCTATTTATAAACGCCAGTAACGAGAAACCAGGCACAAAAGAAATTCAAAGGAAGGGAGCAAAGATCACATCAGGCGAAAATAACACCTGCAGAGCCCGTTTCCAGATCATTTGGCTTTATCCAATTTTAATCATGGTTTATTATGCAAAACAAAACCCACAAAATCACAAAATGCCGCACAGAAACAGTCACAAAACCGTATGTATATTCTTTCCGGCTCATTAAAATATCATCCTCCGCTTACGTCAAAAACTCAGCTAACGGCGAAACAGCAGCCGATTGGCGCCTCTTGGCGATAAATCAAATCCCATCATTCCCCCTTTTTAGTTATTTAAATAAACTTTGGCGAGGAGCAAAGAACCGAAATGTCGTGGGACAAGAAAACAAAAACTTAAATCAAATCAATCGCCGCAAATATTTCGCCGGTAAGAGAACGGTTTCCTAGTTTCCTAGGCAAGTTTTCTATAAATATGTTTTGAAAAAAATTCAGTTTTGAATCCATTTTCCCTAAAAAAGTATAATTTAGTGTCGGAAGAGACTTCTACAAATAAGAATCTCTTTTGATATCTTTTGATAAAATGTATTTCTTCATCTCAGAAATGTCGTCACACTTTTCTCACTCACTGTTGTTTCTGTGCATTTAAATGTATTTTATTTATAAAACTCAGTCACATGGTCTATTTTTCCCCGTTGCTTTAGGCGGCTGAAATTATTTATCTGTTTAATTTTTATGGCAATTACACGTCCTTGGTTGCCCGCTCAAATTAAACTTTAACTTATGCAAATGTTTCTCCGATCTCTTCGCATTTTGCTGGGCGCTCGTATTTTTTGTAATTCGTTAAATTATCTCGTTAATTAGCGAGACGGCTTTTCAACTTGTTTATTTGGGCATTAAGTTAATCTGGATTGCGTACGGCATCCTAAAAATATAAAAGTCACTTGCATTTACGGTTGCTATAAATATTTCATTTGTTCAATTCCTTTCGAACTTTTCTACCATTTTTAAATGTTAAATTATAAGAATCGAAAAGGTTTTCCACGCACATTCAGCTGACTTTGCGGTAATTTTATTGTTTGGTTTTGACCATAAATTGCCCGCTCATGCATATTTATAGCCGGATAGCTCGGAAATATTTTCGTGTGCTGTCCGAAAATCCAGTTTTCTTTGTCTTTTGTTTGAAACTAATTATGTTTTCGCGTCTTAAAAATTAATAATAATTCCCCCCTGGCTGCCAACCGTTTAAATATTATTTCACTCTGATCGACGGGCCACTTCTCGAGTTATTTGCTTTTTCGACTAAAGGTTTTAATTAATTTGATTTTTAATTAGTGAATGCACACCATACACAAGTCACAAATTCCAATTCACTCAAGAAATTAACTGATCGAAATTCAAAAGTCACGTGGCTGAGCATCCGACTCTGCCGGCTGTTGGAATCGAACTGAAAGCGGTCGGTTGGTCGGTCCGCCCATGTGCTCCGCACTTCGGTGTATAACTGTAGTTGTATCTGTATCTGCAGCTGTATATGTGTATATATACTCCCATATCTGTGTGTAAACCGGCAAGGCGGTATGAGAGTGTGTGCGTGAGTGCGGGCCTCTCTGTTTTATATACTCGTTACACGGTACACAGCGGCGCGAGAAAAAGGTGAGCACAACAGAAAATCAAGCGAGCAAAGCAAAACGCGCAGAGGTGGCCTAATCGGCGAAGAAAAAAACATAATAATACCTGAAAACTTGAATAGATAAGCAACTTCGAGTTGGTTAGGGCCCTGCCTAGGGCGTTTTGGGGCGTGGCACGCAGTCAGCTGACCGCCTTGGGCAACAAAAAACCACTTTCTGTTTTCCGATCAATTTCTGGAACTCTCTCCGCCGCTCTCGTTTATATGGGATATTACTTAAAACAGGCGCACTTCTATAACTCAAACCATCGCACTTGTGAAAGATATTTTGCTTTCAAAAATACATTTTGGGAGATAAGATAATTGATAATTAAAAAACGTCTTTTAAACATAGAACTACTACTTTAATGAATCTGTTTTTGAGGCTTTGTACTAATGGTTATTCGCTTTAATAGGCGTTTTGAAGATCATTTATAATCGAGTTTGCAAATTGCGAACTCCAACAACCCCTAGGATCCACACGTTTTATCTGGGCAACATTCAAAAAAATGTGTTAATTTAAGAGTGAAACGCCGTAGGCTTCAGTTAGGCGTTTTAACCACCTTGAAGCGAGTTAAAAGGTACTCTCCAAGGCGCCATAACCTTTGAAATCCGAAGCTTCCATATCATAAGATTAGATGTGAATATATTTCGTCGCAGCGTTGTAACATAGATGGGTTCCACTGTACTGCTGTTGTCTTTTAGCTGCCTTACATGGCATTAACATTTACATTGCTGTTATTGTTATTATTTTGTTGTTTTTTTTCCACTCGGTTCTTCGTTCATCGATTCTAATGCTCTTTTTGTGGATTCTTGGTGTGCGTGCCGTAACGCACGTAGGCCAAATAAACAACAGTCCAAATATTTCGCCTATTTCGCCCTTAGCATGGGCGGTGCTGCCCCCCTTCGCCCAACACCCGCTCACTCTCATTCTATCTCCATCCTGCTCTCTCTCTCTGCAGACACCGAGTCTGTTCTAGTTTTCTCGCTGCGCAATCTATGTATGTTTTTATGCTATTGACTCGGTGAAAAAAAAAGGAATAAAAAAGAAATAAAATGATATAAAGCAAGCCCACACATATTGTCACTGTCTCGCCTGCCTTCAACATCAATGCCGCTTGAGATTTGTTTGTGGGCTGAACGAAATCTCCGAGTTGTATGCTTTCTAAGCCTCTCTCTCTCTCTTCGCTTCCGTCTCGCTCTCGCACGCTTTTGTATTACGTCATGGCCCGAGACACTTGATACGGCAACACACAACTGCATCGAAGAGGGAGAGGCAGTGATGTCAACTGGCGCTTCCGAAATATCTCTAAATTGTATCTTTCGAAAATGTCGCCAAAATAAATAAATCTAAAGTAAAATTAAAAAAAAATCATTTTGTGTTAAAAAATTATTGCTAAAATAACATTTATTGGGGACCAGTGGTTTGTGGACCCGGACTGCTTTCTTTGAGTAGATATAATGGAATTCTAAAATCATAGAGTCTCCTCAAATATACACAATATTAGTAATTTCACACTTGAATTTACAGTTTGAAGTAGAAAATTGTCTGAAATTCCAACTTTCAAAATAAAAAACTGGCTGTAGCCAAATATGCGATAAAAGGGATCAGCGCATCTGCTACAAAATAGCCAAATTCGCATCACTGAAGAGCCTGTTTGCTTGGTGGTTCTTACTTTTGCTTTTCGCCTGACATTGAAACTGCAGCTTAGCATAAGGAACACAACAGCAACAAAAAGTGCAGCCTGTACACGAAAACTTTCAAGGTCAGCCGAAGGGTAAACACATCCCAGCAACAGTTAGTCCAGCCCTCTCGCTCGCACACTGCACTGGAGCAAAGGTCTGGGTCTGGGTCTCTCCATCCCGCTCTCTCAGCCACCACGACACCACGATGTCGGCATTTAATTCTGGTCTAGAAATTGTAAACACTATTTTTGGGGCTCTATAACGGTGACCGCATTCACACATTTTGTTTTCGTCTGGTTTTTGTTGCGCGAAATAGGAAAATTGCTTTGGCCGCGCATTCTTCGGTTCTATTTGTTCAGTTGTTGTTCCCGCTATTTCGTAACGCAGATGTAACAATTACAAACGACACAATTTTCCACTTTTATGAACCATACGATATCTAAGTATGTGACATATGTACATACATTCATATTTGTATGAACAGAGGAAAAGTTTGTAGTTAGGTGAGAAAGATATCTTTAAACTATATCCAAGTTCAGCAAGAAGTTAATATCGTTTAACTAAAGATTAAATTGAATTTATAGTAGCTATTTTATTTTTTGATATTAAAGCTATTTGAATTTAAAAATAAAAAAGATTCAAGATAATAATTTAAATTAAAAGTATTTTTGTAGATAAGAACTATTTAGATAACCTGGCAGTATGGGTTTGAATTTAAATATACTCCGATATGCATTCAGATATCTTAAAGTTAAGATACAAAAAAATCAGTTATACATATATAAATCACTTTTAACAAATTGATTGAATTAACCATCCGATTAGTGGTTTTGAAACCACTCGATTCGCGGGTTGTCAATGAAAGTCAAAAATATTCCACAGCGACAGATGTTCCCACACCCACGCAACCGAATTAAACATTTTCCGGCGTCTTTGCTATTTGTTTATTTGCTTTGGACGAACTTCTGCGTTCCATCTCGCTGTTGTCGATCCGAGCGAATTGGATAAAAGTGTTAAGTAATTCTATTATTCGGCATTTACATATGTAAAACACTTCACTTCGTCTATGCGCAATAACTCCAACTTTGTTTTCGGCGCTAAATTTTATTCGCTTATTCGTTTGTTTGTTTTGTTTTTTTGCTTTCGCTTTGTGTTTTCGGTTTCTTTTCGGCTTTGCGCAGTTTTCAAAGTCAAGGTTAATTTGACTTTGTAGTCGTGCTGTTGTGGACGCTTAAATTAAGTCTGTAAATGGGTATTTTCTATGTTTTCTACCTGGTACTTGCTGTTCTAAAAGTATTCTGGAATAAATTGCAAACTCTATTTCGTACTTACTTTGCACAGCCAACTGTTGCTGATGCGCCGCCGCGCGCTGTAAAGTAAAGAAATAAATGAATAAGTTAAACATACTCTAAAGTTACATGAAGTCTTAAACTTCCCTTAAATATAAATACATAGCTGCAGATGTGCATTAAAATGTTATGTATATCAGCTATTATTTATCGCTAGTCATAATATAGGTGTTTAGATGTTTATCTTAATATAATACTTTAAAAATATTATTAAATTATTACTAAAGTAATTAAGATTTATAGACTAGATTATGTCATTCAATCAGTTGCGATTCTTACACTATTGACCATCATGGCGCGAATTCCTGGTAGGGATTGCACATCGAGGGATTGGCTGCGCCCACGACGCGTTTTATTGGTGGGCGAGACGGGCGGGGGGCCCGGCGAGGTGGGCGTGGCAGAGCTGCTCGAGTGAGTGTGCCGATATATCCAACGCTTCACCGCCGACATTTTGTCGCAGTTTTAATTATGGTTGTATTGGAAATTTTTGTTTTATTATCAGCTGGTGTGATTCATATTTACCAAAGTTCACTTTTGGTTATATATATTTTTGTTAATAAATTGATAAACTGTTTATCTACACAAGAAAACCAATTCAAATTCAAATTTAAATTCAGCCGTCAACTGCTTGTTTACCAGCGAGCACTGCTTGCCGTTCAACTGCTTGCTACATTTGCTTTCGCTACTCAACGCCAGGGGCGCTTTACTGTGAGAATTAAACATTTTTTTTTGTTTTCTGCTTTTTTGTTTACCCGTAATAAATAAAATACAATTTGATAAGTGCATATAGGGTATTTGCCATTGCCACCCATAAACTATGTAAATTTCCCTGCCTTTTCAGCGCCGGAATGCCAATTTATGTATATTTTTTAATTACCCGGCAGGAATTTTCGCCGAGTTTTCGTGTTTAAGGAAATGGGAAAATAAGTGAAATAACGACAATGTCGCGGAATCTCATTGGAGCAGCTATAATTATTTCCAGCGGTCCGCGTCTTATCACCTTTCCCCGCCACCCCACAAATTAATCCTTGACCCCGAACTCTTTTAATTAACAAATAAGCACAAAGCATGATCATTCTGAAGAACAAACTGGTGACGCATTAAGTTGATTGAACGAACGCAGCCATAAAGTTCAGTGGATTTGAGAGGAGGCGTGTTTGTCTTGCTGGTTGATTGCCTGCTGTCGTGTGTCCGTCCAATTGAAATTGACAAAAACTTTGATTGAAAGGTGCACCCAATAAAAAGCAGCAGACACGAGACCAGAAGAAAGCGATTCTATACAATGAAAACTAATTAAAACTGGAAACAGAGCAAATATCTTAGCTGCAGCAATGGGTCAAGTGCAGAGAAGTAAGTCAGTACTTAAGGAAAAACTTCATTAACTACACTGATTTCCAAAAATTAAGAAAGATTAAGAAACTAAGCTCTACATACCAAAATTTCCACACTCATAATTGCCGAGGGCCAAAACCGCATATTGACAACGATATGAAGGGTTCACAGATATAAGATATCTATATTAAATTCCTACAGCAAGTAAACAATCGACTAAATGTGCTGCCACCGACTGATGCAAATTTTTAAAGCCCGTCAAAATATTACCCAATCTTATTTAATTCTCATACTTTCAGACTTAACACCTGACCGAGTCTCAAGGAATTGATAATTTTTTAACAAAGTTCTGATTTCCACACACCTCGGGGCGTATACTTAATATTGTCAGCTGGCGCTTTTGCGTTCTTATCGTATTTTGATTGTTTTGTTTACCCGCCGCGGTGTAACTTGTTTTTAGCACGACAAACAAGCAGCGAATATTATAGACGTAAATAATACAAGTATAATTAGCCTTTATACGACCATTGAAAATTCGCAAATTCACAAAAACGTATGTAGTTCGCTTTCATTTCTAATATTTCTGTCTTCGCTGCGAGCGCCAATATTTGTTAGAGAAATGCGCGGAAAACTAATAGTAAGTAAATAAAATTCTAGCAAAACAGACTCCGCGACCAGACAACAAAACGCAAACAGAATGTAAAAGTCATTAACGTTAATTAGCTGCTCGCGCAAAGGCAAATAAACCAAACCGAACGCAAAAAGGAAGCAATATGGCTAGAAAGGGTAAGGGTTTTGGCCAGGCAACTGAGCCAAATCTTCATTTTTGGCCACAAATCAATTCGACTTAGTTCCATTTAGCATTCCGCGTCTGATTGGAATTCTGCCAGTTCTGCGCTCGATTCAAAAACATCGAATCTAGAAGCCTTTAATTAACATTGCGTTAACAGCGGCATGTTAATTTCCAATTGGCATGTGACCAAGCGCGTAAAAGATTTCTACCAAACAAAAAAGTTGCCTTCTGTGAAACAATATATTTACTAGCCGTTTTGACCTATTTTTACCAAACATTTTAGTGAAATCATCAAGGTTTTTAAGAACTCATTTGTTGCCATTATATAAATATTTTAAAATTAAACATTTAGCTAATTAACTTTTTAAAAAACTATTTAAAATATTTAAACTCGCATACTAAGTTGTTTTAATAAATATGCAAGCATACCTTATTATCCAATTACTATAAATTATATATCAGTAAATTAAATGAATATGGATTGTGTAAAGATATACTTTTCCTGGATATTAATAATAATAATAATATAAACTTGGCTTTTTCTCAATTTTTCCTGATCAAAAAATTCCGAGCGCAATCCATAACTTTTGTGAACTCTATATATAACCAAATTAATATGTATTTTTACACATTTCTAATCAGGCTTCTCGCACCATAAACAAACTTCCACATCAACAAATAAGCTTCGTCGCCTAACTGTGGTTGACCTCTAGGCAAGTGAGATAAAAATCAAAATAAATATAGGCGGTAGGCTTGAAATATTAAACAAGTAGTGGGAACAGAGAAAAGTTCCCACTTTGACAAATGATTGACTAACGAGCAGAGCCCAAAAAAGCGCAGAGAACACACGCGAAATGCATAAATAGAAATAATAAAATAAGTGGGCACAGAACCAGAGAAATGAGAAATGTCTGTTTAAAACAATTCACTTTCTTCTCACTTCCTCGTGGAAAGCAAATGGCGAGCGAGATCCCAAGTGGGCATGTGCCATATAGGGAAAGCTGATTTCGATGGGACTAACTAATATGGTGGGGTTTCCGATTAGGAATTAACTTCTTTTCCTGATTTCTAGCTTCGATCTAGAGAGTTATCAGCTGCAATTATATATTTGGTTATCTGCTAAATTTGTCCATTTAATTTAGCCGCCCTAGCTTGCATTTATCTTATCTGCTCGGACGCCTTCCGTTGTACATATATTCTAAATTAATTTCCAGACGCTTTCGCTTCCCCAACTGAATCTTCCTTCTTGTTGATTTTGTGGCCAGAACTGATAAGTTTCTGTTTCTTTCCTGGTTTTCATTTTGCAAATACCACTTAGCAGCTTATCGCCCAGTTAAGCAATCGCGGGAAAAGGGCCAGTGAAAACAGTGATATCATCCATTGAGATGTCATAAAATAGTCAACCGTCAGTCAGTGATAATGACCAACAAATCACCCGAAAACAATGTTGAGGCGTGGAAAATCCCCTATTATTAACAACAGCTGCGTGTCCTCAGGGAGAACGTCAAACTATTGGGACAGATTTCATAATCTCTAATGGAATAATTAAGTAGATGATTGATTTAGCAGAGCTCGATAATTTACGTTTACGGTTTGGCAAATGGCATTTCAAGTACAAAGTTAAGAACAATTGCTAACACTCTTCAGCACTTTTCTTGCCACAAAAGTTGGACAACTAACAAATTGGCGACCAAGAAATTGGCTTAAAGGCTTTGAACACAGCACAACCGCACCATCAGCTATTATTTAGCGTATTTTATGAACAATAACCACCAAAAGCACCAAAGCACACCGATCACATGTTGGCCATTTATTATGTCGGCTTTTTCGTTTTCTGCCACACACCTTCTATACGCTCATTTCCATGCCTTAGCAATCGCTTTTAATTAAATAAAAAGAGTTTTTGCGCACAGAACAAATATTATGAAAATTATGAACGTGCTCGCGAGTTTCGCCAATGAACTTGAAAATTAAGAACACAAATTGTCCGCCAAAAAGGAGGAAATTCGCGGTGTGTTTTAAATTAAATTAATTGTGGCGGCACATTAGAACTTAAATGGCAGCAGAAATAAAACGGCATAGATTTGTTTGATTTAAAAATAATTGTTTTGGGCAAATGTAGAATGGTTTCTTTTCACGCCACGGAATATAAATATAAAAATTTCTTTATTTATTCAGTGGTTGTGCCAGCATTTTTGAGTCGTTATTTTGTTGCTATACTTTAGCAATCAGCAGAATTCAAAGCATTAGTTTAAGTAACTCGCAGTTGTCCGAAAATTGTAATTATTTCTTTATGAATTTTCATTTAAAATTTTAAATTATTATTTATTTATAGGCATTTAGCAATCGGTTTTCAAATAAATTATTTAAAATAGCACTCCAGGCACACATTTTAGTTTTTTCCAGACCGCTGAAATCGTTTTCTTGCCAAGAAAAACAATAAATAAACGGAAATGTTCGATGTCAACACACGGACACACGCGATGGGCTTATTTATAATTTGGGCAACGCACAGATGGAATGAATTGTATTCCCATTCCGATTCGAAATCGCGGCCAGAATCCGAAGGATCAGGAGCAGCGAGAATTACGCGCACAATGGCCGACTGGCCAGTTCAATTGGAAATGCAAGTGAAAATAACAACACATCCGCTCGATCGGCGGCCAAACAAAAAATGCTCAAGTGACAACGGCGGCGACGCTGGCGTATACGTAATATACGTACGAGTGTGCAAAAGTCCAAAAACCGCCAGAGAAACGAGAGAGAATCGAAGAAAGGCGGGCAGCAGTGGGAGAGGGAAAGCAGCTGTGCCGATCACCTGTTGTTGAAGCTTTCGCTCTAAAGGACTTTGCCATTTCTGTACACTGTTAAAAATAATAAAATTGTATTTGCCAATTTAGTTGTTAATTATTCTTACAAATTTGATTATATTTCTCTAGTAAAGTGTGCAATAAACTAGAAACTTACACATTTTACATATTATTTTATCCAAAAAGTAATCATTTAATTTGCCACATGATCATTTTGTGCTTTTAATGATTTTAAGATATCTCACTGTGTCTAAAAAAGTTAAATACATTTCCCTAACGCGTTCAGTTCTTTCGACTCTCCTACTATAAACGATAAATGATAATCAAAACGAAGCTTATCAATCAAATCGATTGAGGCCTATCGATTCGAAATCAATAATGGCGCATAATTATTTATAGACCGATGATTATCAATGACGAGTTCTTGCCGCCGATAAGGCTCTCAAGTGGACTTTTCGAGACAACATGGCATTTGGGAGTGAAATGCTGGTAATCACTTAATCACCCAGCTATGAATCTAATAGGACGTGATAAGCGATATTTATGAACCAAATAACCCATAATCAGCGTGTTTTCTATTAATTAAAGGTTGAGATTTTTCATATTTTTCTAGATAAATTAAGTGCTTATTTCTTTAAGCTAAAATGTTAATATACAGCCTTGCCTCATCTTGCAGTGCTTTACATAAAAAACTAATTAACAATTAAGACAACACAACTATGTATTTGTTTATAAAAGTTTTTTAAAAATACTAATACAAAAACGTCGGTTTAAAAAGTTAATAGCCGAGTCACTTTATTCAGCGGGAAAATGTGAGCGGAGGCTCAAACCACTGACGCATTTTCAGCTGCAGTTCGACAGGTGGCGCTGCAGCACATTCGCGGATTTCAACCGACAATAATACAGGGGTGTCAGCCAAGTTATCGATTAATTTTGAAAGTAATCATTTCAATTTAAATTATGGCGGGTAAGCATTTGTAGCGAAAAATTAAAAATGAGAGAAACATAAATTGAACGTCGTTTTAAGTATGAAAATATACATAGTTTAAAATATTACGCTTTGTATATTAAATTAAAATTCAATTTGAGGAATTTGAATTATTCATTCATTTTTAGAATATATGATACATGACTTATTAATTGCTTATATAAAAAGTAACACTTAAAAATACAAGGTCCAGACAAATATGTATTAATACAGCAACTTAACTTTCTTCCTTACAAATTACATCAAACTTAAATCTCTAAAATGTAGAAGAGTCCACTTACCGCTTTGCGTTTGTCGGCTTCGCTGACAACCGAGCTGGATCGATGCCGGAACAGATCCATGACCTTGGTCATCGGCGACCGCTGGGAAGAGTTTGGACGCACCGCCGTCACCGTGTGGTAATACTGTCCAAGGAGAAATCAATTAGCATGGAAATCAAACCAATAGTGCGGGATGCCAGGACTCACCTGCGCGTCGCTGCCTTGATGCGGATGGGCACTGCCGTCTTTGTACTTGCTCTTTGCCGTCGATTGCGTGCCGTCGGCGCTCGTTATCGTCACGGCGGGATGCTGGCGATGGCTGAAGTTCTGCATGGCCACCTTCATGGAGTTCATAAGGCCACCGGCTCCTCCCGCTGCTCCCTGTCCTGCTGCTGCTGCTCCGGCTGCTGCCGAGCTCGTGGCCGGGCCTGTGCCGCCGGAAACGGAGTAGGTGCTGCTGGTGGCGCTGCTGTCGGCGGAGGACGGATCCAGCAGGTGCTTCTCCTTCTGCCGCTTCGCATCGGATTTCGCGCGCGGGCGGAAAACGTCGAATATCGTGGGCCTTCGGTTGGGTGACGCTATGCCGTGCACCGTCGACTGATTGAGCACGGGAGAGTCCTCGCCGCTTCGCCTCCGCTCCAGCGAACCGGACCGCGATCCCACACCCGCCATGGCCATCCGCTCCGTGCTGCGTGAGATCTTCTCGCTGTGCCTGTTGATCTTCTCCAGCTTGGCCGCTTCGCGTTCGATCCTTCTCGCTGTCTCGCGCTCCAGCTTGCGGGCTTCCTTTTCCCGTCGCGACTGCTCCTTCTCCTGGCGACTGTGGCGTAGGAAAATAATTTTGTTAGTACAAATGACATTTAATTGGGCACGAGTCATGTTGCTATATACTCTATAGTATAGCTCTTTTTAAGTAATTGAAAATATACTACACTTTCTAGCAATTTATGAATCCCTAGGCCTAGTTGAGATTTCGTTTATGAACTTACCGCTGCTCCTTTTCCATCTTCTTGTAGGCCTTCTTGGCCGCCTTGGCATTTGGCTCTGCGGGGGCGCTGGAGGGTCGGGATCCTGGCATCCGGCCGGCTTCTCTGAGGCTGCCATCCTGCTCCTGGAAGCGAACATGGCGTTTTTGGGAATTAGTTTGTGGCTGACTTGGCTGTGTTGTGATGGGGATTTGGCTGTTGATGTGGGGATTCGAGTTGGCATCCAGTGGGCTTTCTACTACGATTTCGAGAGTACTTTGCATGTTTCTGGCGACGCTGGCCAAGACAAACTAAAACCAAGGGCTGATTGGAAGGAACCAGCCGAACGGCATTATCCATTATCCGCCGTATCCTTTCACCTCTGACCCCTGTTTGTACTATCCCCAGTGCTGTCCGTCTCTTTTTAGCAGCTGCAATTATTGCCGAATTGTCTACAAATACAATTTATTCGCCACAATACACAATGGATTCAGTGGCGTAACCCGGGGTGACGCCAATTGGAGGAGCAGGCGACACCCGATGCGTCCCTTTAATTGGACCATGACGGAGGCGATGGGAAGACCTATCCCGCCTGTTCCTCGCCAATCGAACGAAGTCAATTAATTTATGATTACGCGAAATTGCAACCGAATGTGGGCCAGGACGACCGTTGTCAAGGAAGCAATAGTTCAACGGTTCGGAGAATTCTAACCCAAATTCATGGAGCTCCTGAATTTATTTCACTTCAAGGGGCATCCCCTTTAAAATCGTTTATAAACAATTATGCTAATAAGCAGCTAATTATGACAAATGATCTATCGGTTCTGCAGTAAAGCAAAGAATGAACTAATTATTCACTTCATTCGTTGTTTGTTTTTCATATTTGATTTTTTTTTACAAGTCTAACAGACTGCTAATATAGTTTTAATAAGTATAGCTAGCTGATCTACCTTTATGTAATATTTATTGAATGTAATGTATAAATATTAAAGCTAATTAGGCAAAGTTGTTTTTATATTTTCCTGTTTAGTTTTATAACAAATGGAACTTAAAACTGAACTTAGCAGAATGTTTTGTTTGGATTCCCAGGAGTGTTAACAACTTTTACAAACACTTGTACCAATTTTCACTTGTACTTAGACCTTTTTCACGCAACATTGACCAAAAAACTTGATCGAAGAGCGCAAACACCTGTCTTTGAATTATTTATAGCGAAAACTACAAACAGATCGAGCGGCTTTCTTCACGGCTAAAGGGTTTCATGTCCAAAAAGCCGAGTCACGTGCCCCGAGGGTCGCAGACGACAGCGATGAATTAACGACAAAGGCGGTCCATAATTGGCACGGCGGGCTTAATTGGGTTAACACTCAGAGAAATCAGACGAAAATCTAAAGTTTAAAACAGTATATGTTTGTCATTAGGGTAGCTGGTGTTCGGTCTGAAGCATTTGACACGGTCTAATTCAATATTTAAGCAGTTATAAAACACGCTAGACGGCTGCAGAGGGAAGACCTCACTTCTAAGTTTTTCAGGGAGTGGCGGAACTGTAGAAAACTGACGTCATTGTTTGCCAAGACAAGGTAAATACCTATCCGCCTATATAGGGAGATATATACATATATATGGAAATATTATACTGGCATTCATACGCGATATGTCCGCGTTCCTTCAAAACAAATAAAAAGCGGCGGTGGGTTCCAGTGGGAAATGTTGACAAATTGTGTCATGATAAGCGGAGAGCCAACAGATATAGAGAAATACCCGACTATACCATGCTATAGTATACGATATGCTATATATAGGCACAGCATGTGTGGCACGATAAAAACAAGCCCCAAAAAGCTGATTTTTCGCCGTGTTTACCTTTCGGTCGGACAAATAAACTCGAAAAGGCGAAGAGGAAGCGAAAACTGAATTCTCTTTTCGAGATATAAATAGACAACTTTATGGATATCGTAGAAACAACGGCGCAAGCGAATAATTATTAATATTGAGTAAACAAAGTGTAAGCCTCCAGACCGCTGATCCGACCAAAAGTGCAGGTCAAGTGGAGGCTTTTCAGCACCGAAAAGGGCAGTATTCCTCTCAAGAAGTAATAAAAAATGGAGTATTAAGAAATAACCCAAATAACACAAAACCCCTGAATGTAAAGAACTAAAAATACACTTAAACAAATGATGTATTGGATCTGCTCTCATGACATCATTGACTCAGTTGCCCATCCCAGTTTTCGCTCACCAGACCTTTCACTGCCCAATTTGTACATGATAAATTATTTGAAAATGATAAAGGCACATATCTCAAATGACGTCAGTCGGATCTGTGAATATAAAGATTACACATACCCCCATTTAGCCTCAATTAGCTGTGGGCATTGGGTTTTATGGGTTTTTGGTTTCTTGTGAGCTTTTCTTCATCTATCATCTCTTAAGTGAGAAATATTTCATTCATAATACTAATTTGATTACTTTTCTGTGTAGGTAAATAAATAGATTCCTAGCACAATAGCTATTATCCACCAAAAGTAGCTAAGTACTAATCTACTTCATCCTTCATAAATATATAATATCTCCAAGAGCTACTATGTTCTTTGAATCCTTCGAAAAAGAAATTATATCTCCCATATAGACTTTGTTTTTGAACCCTTCACTTACATCATCGGACACGGAAACGGAGACGGATCCCGAGTTGGTCAGCTGGCGGGATGGACTGGTGGTGGATACACTGCTCTCGCTCCTCAGCAAACGTGGCATGGTGGACGCCCCACCCAGGGAGACAGCTCTCTGCTGCTGCTGCTGGAGCAGAGGAAGTGGAGCACCCGGTGCGCCTGGAGCAGTACTGCCACTCAATCCACCGTCCTGCCGCCGTATCCAGATCTCGTCCAGCTCCCGTTCGCTGGGCGTGCGCGGCTTGTTGGCTAAACTATTTGTATCACAAGTGAGGCTTTGGTGATTGCTGTTGGCCAGCCCAGTCGTATTCAGCGCCACGTTGCTCTGGGCCGGCGTGCGAATCTCCACCAGCGATGGCTCGAAGAACTGCTTGGACAGATGGGGAGCGGCGGTGGGAAACCGATTGGAGCCATATCGCTGGGAGAACAGTCCCTGCACCGAGGAGTAGCCTCCGAAGCTGGAGGGAAAGCTGATGGTGTGGGCATTCGAGCTGGCCTTCAGTTTGCTCAGCTTCTGGGCCTCGACTCGCAGTTCGGGTGTCTCCTGGGCGAGTGAGACCTTGAACTTGCCCTTGATGATCAGCGGCGGCTCCGTGGGCAGCGGCAGAGGGGAAACGGGCTCTGGTGTTACAGGAACCGGCGTTTCCTTTGCCACAATCTCGCTGGAAGTGGGTGCAGGACTTGGTGGACCAACTGGAGAAGGACGGGAAGGAGGCGCCACTGGTTCCTGGGTGTGCAGTAGCGCCTTCAGCGCCTTTGGTAGAATCGTGGCTGGTATGGGAGGCGGCGGAGGAGGTGGTGGCGGCGGTGCCTCACTCTCCTCGATATTTCGCGTATTGATCCTATCGATCTTGTGCATAAACTGCTGCCGCAGCCGCTCCAGATCCTTGAACTTCTCCTTGGAGGCCTCATCCTGCGGCGTGGGTGGTCTGGGTGGCGCCTTCGAAGCTTTTTCGGATTTGGTTGACTCTCCCGTGGAGGAGGAGCCTCCGCCCAGCTGGGTCCTGTCGCCCTCATCCTCGTCATCCTCCTCCTTGCACTGCGACAATCGGCGTCGTTCGATGTAGGGAGGTAGCAGATAGCCGGGTCTTTGGTGACCCGAATAGAGATCGACCTTGACAAACTTCCCGCTGAGGCTGAGCCCCAGGCTGTGGTGAACTTCATCGTCGTCGTCATCCGGATCGTCCTCGTCATCCGAGCTGCTGCCACTGCTGCTGTGGAAGTCGAAGGAGTTCGATCGCGGCAGGCACTTGAGCATCTCGGAATCGATGTGCTGGCCATGAAGTGGACCCGGCAAGCCCCTCAATCGCTCCTCCCGCTGCTGCTGCTGGGCCACTTGGCCCAGGCTGCCGGAGGAGGCGGAATCGGTGATCTGGTCGTTGGCACTCGCCTCCGAGTCCGACTCGTAGCCATCCAGAACACCCTGCTCCAGATCGTCCATGGTCGACTCAAAGGCGCATTCGAAGCTGTCCTCGCCAGCGAATGGCTGGTATGGATGGCCGTCTGGCTGCTTCGCCGGCTCATCCGGCAGCTCCTTGGGCTCCTGCACCTTGTCCTCCTGGACGCCCATGACGGCTGCATTGGCCAACGGCTGCTGCTTCACTGGCTGCTCGATGAAGTCGCAGTTCGTGGCCATTTGGTTGATTTGCGTTTTATCTTTGGACTACTGCTATGGATCTCCTGCTGCTCTGTCTATCGATGGGTTATCTCACTCTGCGCTATGCAAAATATTTTCTTTTGTACGACATTGATATGCCGTCTTCTTTGGGAATCTGTAAATAGATTATTGAACATCAATCGAGTGACCAGAACTCAGCGCTTGAGCCTTTCATCGTTCCTTTGTGTTGATATGAGCAGTTTGACATCTTTTTATTTTTTGTAACCATTTCAATAAGTTCACTGAACAAAAGTCGGCAAACATTCTTGGGGAGGTGAAGGTCGTACGATTTTCCCCCTTCTTTCCCACTTCTTTCACAAACAAAAAATCGAGCAAAACAAAAGCTAATTTCATTATTTACGCTTCGTCATCGGCGTGGTTTTGCTTGTAGAAAAAACAAAAGTCGAATGCGAAATTCAACAAATGGAAAAATAAATGAAAAACATACGGCAGCTGATATACAAACAGAGCAGAATTCAACCGAATATATATACTTATTTCAATACAAAACGCACAGCAGAATTGCAAAGTTGAATGGTGAAACGAAGTGAAATGCTATTGAATCATTGGATGACATTTGTAAAATGTATTTCGCTAAAACCCCAAACTATTTTCACATATTCCTTTCGTACCGCTGAAACAGCAATGATTTCTGAGAAGCACTCCAGATTTGCACTAAAAATAAATAGTTACGAGTGCACTGAACACATTTAAAAACCATCTGTCAAACATAAGCCATGAATCATGAAAAATGAGTGGCCTATAAGCAAATCGTTTCCAAGCAACAAGTGGCGGAATCGTGGCTAAAACCGAGTGGGCCCAACCCAAAACAAACCCCTCTAACTCCCCACCAAAATCACCCAACGAATACAAACCGCGAGTTGTGTAATCGAGCATATGGCGTACGCATCTAATAGATACCAACCGCAATTAATGGCAATTAGATACAAATGTATCTGGTATCCGTGCATATGCTAATGTCAGCGCCTGTTTTGCGGTCCTCGGCTGACGGAGATGGTGACGCACTTTTGCTGGTTGAGTCACAGCCTAAAAGATTGAACCCTTGATTTTTCCAGTTCTGAGCCGAAGATACAACGCTACATTTCACGCTCGTTTCGCTGGAATTTCGCTGGGCTAGAAAATTCGCATTAATTACCGGGCACGTTATTTCCTCTGACTCAGTTCAGAAACACGACCGATTGCAATGTATCTGTATCCAATGGATACTAGCATGCGATTGTACGACCCCCAAAGCTCCGCCCTGCACTTAATTGCATAACTGATTCAATTGTAGTCAGCTGATCGCTTGGCATATGTATCTATTAATTATTAGCCATAGCCAGCCCAGCCAGATTGACCCGCCGGCCCGCTTGTATCTATGTATCTCTCTGTCCGCTTTATCCGAGTATCTTTGCATCTGCGGCCGACTGTGCCAGACAAACTGGCGTCTCTGCCTTGTGACTTTTAGTGGTTAATATTATTTAGTCATGCAGTGGAACTAAACAATATTTTCTTCTAGATTTTAAGCATTTGAAAGCGAATACGTGACACTCCTTTGCATTTTTCGCTCATTTCCATTTCGAATTTCTAACGCATTGTTTGCACTTGGTTTGCCAACAGCGAATGCATATCGCACTCAAGCATTGAACTCTCGTCACGTAATCGATATTATTGTTTAATGGACGAAACCGCACTGCCAAACCAGCTGCTTGATTTTGCGATACAAAACAGCAGTTGAAAGGCAACCGCAAAAATATCACAAGCTAACTTTTAGCAACAAAGAAAACTCGGCGACGACGACGACAATAATTAATCGAAATGCAAACGCTAAATTGGCATTCAAACAATTTTCTGTTTCATTTAGGCATCTTAAATATCCCCCGAGCAGCAAATAAAATATAAATGCATTTTTACCGCATATATCTGTTGGAGAGGTCACCCAGTTTTGCGATTTTAATTATCAAAAGCTCCAATGGGCGGTACAATAAAATATTATGAAAATGCTAAATACAGTGGCATAATACCCTATTATTAGTTAGACGAATTCTTAAAAAGCTAGAAAGGCATTTCAAGTATCAAGTATTGTTATTCTTTGACAATTCTACGAAGACCAAATAAATCCTTTCCCGTTCTTAACTTAGTTAATAAGTAATGAAAGTAATTTTAAAGGTATTATAACCTCCAAACAAACCTTCCATTTTTATAGTATATTTGACTGCAATTTGCACACTTATAAACTTTTAAGTTTTTCAAAGCTGCTTCCTCAACTTAGTCGTTTTATATACCATATCAGGCCTATCTCTGAAATACACAGTACCACTGAATAAATGCATTTAAATATACTAAATGCATTTGCTGTGCTGACTTTGGCACTTGATATTAGGCTGGTGCACAAGCAAACAAATGAATATACATTCTATATATGTACATATATATGTACATCGAGTGGGCTGTAATTGCTGTTAAATGATGTAGGATGCCAGCTGCTCAAGGCACCTTCACATCCACAAGTGATTGAATGATCGTCACTCGGTTCTTTGGAGGCTTATGCAATCAATCCGTTGACACGCTCACGTGCTCCCTGTCCCCCAGTAGATGATTCACATCACTCGGCTGATAGTGCAAATGTCACTTGCTTTCCATCGACTTCGAGCGATTCATTAAACGCTGTCAGGCGGAACATTGATATTCCATTCAATCGTCGTAGGGAGTGAGAATCAAGTAGGTGGGCTGGCTGGACGTTTAGAAAGCGAATCCCACAAGGTTGAAGACATTTCCGCCTCAAGACAAGAGCTCCAACTCCGTGGCAAGTGCGTTGGAAAATTAGCACTGCAATGCCAGTGGGAGGGGGAGATTCAAGTGGGTGGAGGAGCATCGTGGGATTTCGCAGCTTCCTGCTAATTGCAAACTTTTCCACTTTCAAGTTGCCGCCAATTACAACTCGTTTGCGGAGCTATAAACTTATGGATTTTGCCATGTGTGTGGGAGGGAGACTCTAAATTGGAGCTGCCACTTTTGAAATGCTTAAAGAAATTAATTTGATTAAGTTAATATGCTAACTTTCCACTTTGTATAGTTGTAAAATTGAATAATAAACACAGAACACTGATCAGATTACCACACTAAATAGTTAGCATAATTAAATCGCCTTTTTATTGCCTATCAAAGTTCTTTTCAATGAATAAGATAGTTTTGAATGAATGTATGTTTAATGCGTACTTCAAAAGATGTAAATCCCAATAATACCATTTATACCCAACCAGAAACATTGATATTGTCATGGAGTTGTCAGAAAAAATGATTATCATAATCAAATTATTCTATATTACTGCCCATTTAAGTTGTTTTCAACGATTAAGGCAGTTTGCCATGAGAACAACATGTTTGCAACGCTTGGCAGTTTAATATCATTATTAATCAACCAACGACATCGGTTATGACAACGTATTTTCAGACAACGATTTAAGGTTGCGTACTTAAGACAAATTGCATTGCTGTAAAATGTACTGTAACTATAAAGATAAAGATAAAATCATCACGCTTGTCGAAATATTTGAAGACTTCATCAAAATAGCCCATAAAAAGAAACGTGTAAACAGGGTAATTTATTCAAATCGATCAATGAATATTATACTGGTACTAGGTTTGGCTTTGGAAAACGTATTTTGAATACCCATTTCTTGTCTTAAAACCCAAGAAGTAAGTACCCAGATCAAATTTATCTCAATCTTAAGCCCCTTGAGCACTTTGGCGTTTTCAAAACTATTTGGGGCAGCAATAATTGGCAGCATGAAATGAAATTGAGAATTTCCTCTTTCGCCTCAAGCTCGCACGTAATCAAATTGTTGGCTACGCTGGCACTTCATTTTCCATTTCAATTTTCATTCGCTCAGCAGAAAATCGAAGAAACCTGGGCGAACATACTGAACCTTATGGCAAAGTATCTGTATCTGAACGATCGGCTGCCGTTGTCAAGCGCGCTTCAATTTGCGTTTTCTGTGTCATTTTCCTCCGGCGAGCTGTCTGTCTGTCTGTCTGTCTGTCTGTCTGTTTTACATATATGTTTCGCGACTCAAGTCAACTCAACCCAACTCGACTCGATGGCGAAGTCACGTGTTTGGGTTTTGGCATTGTTTAAGTTGTTTCTCTGTCTTTAGTTTTCTTGTTTATTTTTTTCAGTTTTTTGTTTTGTGCCATTGTTATGCATTATGTTTTGCACTCGATTTCAGTTTCGATTTCTGTTTGTGTCAACAAACGGCCAACTGAAGGGGCGTAGCCGGGCCCAGTTACCCGGTCAAGGTAGCAGAGCATCTAACTCAAATGGATTTATTGGCTAATTGAAGAATGCTTTACGCACTACAAATATTCAGATTAGAAGGCAACGAAAATATTTCAGATTATATGGATACTTCATAGATATTTGATCATTTGGTTTGAGAAAAAGTTCAAAGTTAAATAAAAACCATTATAAAGAGCATTTACTGTTTGTATAGTGAAGTTTTTTTAGTCGATGCTCAGTTTTAAAAGTATCTTTTGAAGGCTTGACTGTGAAGACATAATGAAAATGGATACTAGCACTTATGCCTTTACAAAACTGAACTGGCTCTAGCTTAGAATATGATGACCTTATAGCGAATAAGTTATAAATTTCTTGAAAGTTAATAAATAAAATATATCCACCAAATGCTTCCTAAATATAACGTAAGTATAATAGAAATACTCTTTTCACTCAAATTCCTATCAAACCTCGAGAGTCTGGCTTACTCTTTCCTTAATTAGCCATCAACACTTGTTCGCCTTGAAATTGGAAAACGTAATTGCCGCAATTAGGGAAGAAAAGTTTCCAAGGAGAGGTAACAAGTGCTAATAGTGGAATATAGGCCAGGTGTCGCATAAGTCATTTCGAAATTCAATTACAGAAGTATAGAAATAAGTTCTACAAGTCCAAGTGCATAACGTTTAGGTAGGTGATAGTAGGTTCTTTGGATAGCTAATGCGTATCTATGGTTTATGATGTTTGCTATTTTCAATTTCAAAACCAAAATGGGTGAAATGATGGTTGTAAATGTGAATATTCCTTCAACTTCCCCTAAAGAAAGGCAATTAAATTATCTTGTTTATATTTGTAGCCCAAATTCATTTCAATGCATTTCAGCCCAGAACGGACCGCTAAGATCGTTCAACCGGCATCCGTTTTTGGGCTATGCGAACAATTAAGTCAGATTGCCATG
Source organism: Drosophila simulans (assembly GCF_016746395.2). Lineage (NCBI taxonomy): Eukaryota > Metazoa > Arthropoda > Insecta > Diptera > Drosophilidae > Drosophila > Drosophila simulans. Next base: position 5,088,302 of record NC_052523.2, read on the forward strand.
GGTGCACGATCCAAACGACTTGATGACGAGGGTCCAGATGAACAAAAGCCAGTTAAACCGCATTCGTGCGTCCGACTATGGCCGAAACTGCGTGGAGTGTAGAGCGTAGAGTGGAAACAATTTATAATACTCAAATACATGCAATTATTGATTTTATAAGTAATGCCGTGTTATCTGATTGTTTTGCCATCCGGCCTGCCGCCTCCTCAACCGCAAATGCTGCTCGGGTTGAGCGAAAAATATTCGCACGTTTCGTCCAATTTGAGGAGGGGATTCCGGACTCCAGTGTGGAGACGATTCAGTTGCGTCGCGACTGTGAAAGCCTCAGGTCTTCAGCTCGAAGGAGGCAATCGGATTGAAAGGATTTCCGTGCACGAGTCGAGATCGAACCATTGGCCAGAGATGCAAGTACCTCGGGTCAAGCTCCTCATGGGCTCGGGAGCCATGTTCGTCTTTGCCATCATCTATGGCTGGGTTATCTTTCCCAAAATTCTCAAGTTTATGATATCGAAGGTGGGAGCGATGAAGGATTTATATCCGGCTTAAATGTAATAGATGCTTTTCCCAAATAGCAAGTAACTCTAAAGCCCGGATCGGATGTTCGGGAACTCTGGTCCAATACTCCATTCCCCCTGCATTTCTATATCTACGTTTTCAACGTTACCAATCCGGATGAGGTGTCCGAAGGAGCTAAGCCACGGCTACAGGAAGTGGGTCCCTTCGTTTTCGAGTGGGTTTCTATATATTGGATTGTGTAGGATAGCAAGTAACTAACACTGTTTCTCCCTGCTTTGAGTGAGTGGAAGGACAAGTATGATTTGGAGGATGATGTCGTAGAGGACACGGTCAGCTTCACCATGAGGAACACCTTCATTTTCAACCCAAAGGAGTCGCTGCCACTTACGGGCGAGGAGGAGATTATCCTGCCGCATCCCATAATGCTGGTAATTTTCTAGTAGTTTATTTTTTTTAAATTATACATGGTAATTAAGTCACAAAGATGTTGTTCTTAAACATTTTCGGTAATAGAACCAAATTCTTCCATATCTTCATATCAGCTAAATCCCATTTGTTATACCTTACTAAAAATGGTTTGTAAATTCAAAATCAACACTCACTGCATCAGTGACTTTATAGCAATCGCTGGGAATTAGAAATTCTGGTCAGAGCTATGGAAAACTGCACTTAAGGCGCCAGCTAATGACCACGTGGCCCATTGTTAGCCAAGTGAATTATGCAAATCGCATTCCCAGCCCCAAAATAGCAGCCACAAAACAAAATTAACCCATTAAGAGTCATAGAAATGGATTTCAGAATGGCGTCTTTTGTGTTTTGTAATTCAAAGCTGAAATTAGTCTGAGATTTATTGGCGGCGATTATATGTTTTTCCCCTTTAAATTTTACAGCCTGGCGGCATTTCGGTTCAAAGGGAAAAGGCTGCCATGATGGAGCTGGTTTCCAAAGGATTAAGCATTGTCTTTCCGAATGCCAAAGCCTTTTTGAAAGCTAAATTTATGGATTTGTTTTTCCGCGGCATCAACGTAGATTGCTCCTCGGAAGAATTCTCCGCCAAGGCGCTCTGCACGGTGTTTTACACGGGAGAAGTTAAGCAGGCCAAACAAGTGAATCAAACGCACTTTTTGTTCTCGTTTATGGGTCAGGTGAGTACTTGATTACTACTACTTAAGTGACTGAAGTTTCAATTAACATCGAACAACAGGCCAATCACTCGGATTCTGGGAGATTCACAGTCTGTCGCGGAGTGAAGAATAACAAAAAGCTTGGAAAGGTGGTGAAGTTCGCCGACGAACCGGAGCAAGACATTTGGCCAGATGGCGAGTGCAACAACTTCGTGGGCACTGATTCCACGGTTTTTGCACCGGGCTTGAAGAAGGAGGATGGTCTGTGGGCATTCACGCCGGATTTGTGTAGATCCCTGGGCGCTTATTACCAGCACAAGTCATCCTACCATGGCATGCCATCGATGAGATACACCCTGGATTTGGGGGATATACGTGCCGATGAGAAGCTTCATTGTTTCTGCGAAGATCCCGAAGATCTGGACACGTGTCCGCCCAAGGGCACTATGAACCTGGCGGCCTGTGTGGGAGGTCCGTTGATGGCATCAATGCCACATTTCTATCTGGGCGATCCAAAACTGGTTGCAGACGTTGATGGTCTTAATCCTAATGAAAAGGATCATGCTGTCTACATAGACTTTGAACTTGTAAGGAACCACATAGTTTCATTGATATACATATATATTATCTATTTCTACTCCCTCCAGATGTCTGGAACACCTTTTCAGGCTGCCAAGCGTTTGCAGTTTAACCTGGACATGGAGTCAGTGGAGGGCATAGAACCCATGAAGAATCTGCCCAAGCTGATATTGCCCATGTTTTGGGTGGAGGAGGGCGTGCAGTTGAACAAGACCTACACGAACTTAGTAAAATACACACTATTTTTGTAAGTTGGAATCTACATAATTAAGAGAAATTATATAACTTATGTTACTAACTTTTCAGGGGCTTAAAAATCAACTCAGTCTTGCGCTGGTCCCTCATTACTTTCTCCCTGGTGGGCCTGATGTTTTCCGCCTATCTTTTCTACCACAAGTCCGACAGTTTGGACATAAACAGCATCCTCAAGGACAACAACAAGGTAGACGACGTGGCCAGCACGAAGGAGCCCATGCCTCCAGCCAATCCAAAGCAATCTTCTACTGTGCACCCTGTTCAGTTGCCCAATACTCTGATTCCCGGCACGAATCCCGCCACCAATCCAGCTACCCATCTGAAAATGGAGCATCGGGAGCGCTACTAATCCCCCAAATGGCGATCTCCAGCGATCTCTGCACCATAGTCGTAGTCCACTGCACCTGTGTAGTCCAACATGAGCTAATAAACCGAGACAGATCTAAGCACATTCGTCTGGGAAACTGGTCGCTGGCCAATGGAGTGATCGCTAATCGATGACCGCTGATCGCAGATGACAAGATCTGTGCGCTCCACTGACACCGATCATCGTGGATTCAGTTAAAAAAAAACGCAAAACCAGCTATTGAAGTTCGAGTTCAGCGATCACAAGAGTCTGTGAATTGACAAATCGTTTTTAAACAATGGCTGCAATGTTTGCAAACCGAAAACAATTGCAGAGACAGGCGGAAAAGTTAAAGTGAAAATATCTACTTGTATAGCGTTGATTAATGATTTGTAAACAGTATGCAAAAATTACACTTTTTTAATTAATTTTAATGAAGACGAATTATAAGTACTTGTTCTGTTGGCCCCTTAAAGCGAAGTGCTTGTAATTGTAAATGTAAAATCAAACAAAGAGGGGGCAAATAAATGGTATTTGTTTGGCTTAATGTATGCAGTTTCGTTTATGTAATATTTTCTCATTAGTATAAATACGTAGGAATTTTAAAGCTATTTCCCATTTAATAGATGAATTTCTATGCCATTCCACATCCCATTGGCCCTCGAGGATCGCCAACTAATCGATCTTCCAGGATGGTTGTGTCCTTAGGCAGTTCGACGAACTCCAACAGATCCGCCAACTGACCGCAATTGAGTTCCGCTTCCTCGACAAAGAAATCCTCATCCAGATCCTTGATAAAGATCTCCCTTCCCTTCTCGTGACTTATCTCCAAGTAGTTGAGATCCTTCAGATGGGGCAGCATGTCCATGTGATCCGAGGTCAAGTTGTCGTAGGTGAAGCTCAATCTTTCCAATCCCTTGGCTGAGGTGATTTTGGGTAAATCCGCGAGATTTACAATGCCCGTAACATCCAAGTCGACTAGTTTACTGGCCTTGGACAGAAAGTCAAGTCTATACAGATTGGTATTGGCCAAGTAGAGATGCTCCAGATCCTGGGGCTGCGAAATCTTCAACTCACTCAGATTCGGGTTAGTCTCTAGTTGGACACCAATCACTAGTCCATCCAACTCCACTGACTCAAGATCACAATTGGTGGCCTCCAGCTCATTGATTTTAGCTGATAGATGAAGACTTTTGAGTTGGGGATTAAACGAGAGCGAGAGGTGATCTATTTCACTATATATATTGAAAGGAATCCGCTCTAGTTGATTACTTCGGGCTGAGAATTCTGACAAGTGTTTCCGCTGATCCCGGAAAAGTTCACCAGGCAGTTCCCTCAGCTGATTACTGTCCAGATTGATGGATTTAAGCGATCCCAGTTGTGAGAAGAGGTGCTGGGATATAGTGATTAACCGATTGTTGGATAAGTTGATCTTTTGAAGGCTCTTCAGGGGCCGAAATATGGTTGTGGGCAGATCCTCCAGTTGATTGTCCGATAAGTTGAGTTCCTCCAGTTGGGTGGCCAATTCAAAGGTGTTGCTATCCAAAACTCGCAGGGCATTTCCTCCAAAATTCAATCTTTTCAAGTTCTTGGCACCCTCAAAACATACACTTTCAATTCGCTGAAGCTCACACTCCAATACATGGAATTCCACAAGTTGAGGAAGGTTCAGAAAGATTTTTCTCGGCAAATTGGCCAATTGGGAACTGTGAAGAACGAGAGATTCGTACTTTCTCAAATTTTTAGTCACACTTTCTGAGAAGTAGGCAACTTCTGAAGCAGAAGGGTATCTCAAGTTCGTGCACGTATTTTCGCGGCAATCCAAAGTTTTAATTGCAATTTCCTCGAGTTTTAGTGACTCACAGGTCGCGCGAGCAATCACAGCGATTAAAATATAGTTCAGATAGTTTAGCATCCGCATCTTGGCTTCAGAAGACTGAGCCAAAAACTGGCTTGGGGGGCATTTTAATACAAAACCAGAACACAACCTTCAGAAACCACCCAAAAAAAAAAGACGAAAACAGGTCTTTAGGCGCTAGTTTGTTTGTTTGTTTTTTTTGTTTTTGTGTGGACCCACTCCACAATCTGGTTCGATTTTTGTTAATAAAATTTTATTGTTCCTCTCAATGAATGTATTTGCTTTGTTTTTGCTTCTCCGCTTAGCTGGGGAATATTATCAGGCTTTTGGCATAATACCCAACCGATAAGCACGATCTCGCGATCCTCCACTTCATAACGCATACTCGCAGTTATGACTTATAGTTTATGGCCCAGTTGTGCCAACTGATATGGGATGGCTGCTGTTTTGTGGACGGAGTACTGACATTGCAAAAGTATGCCAATGTATGGCTACATTGCGTCTGGCCAGTCGCTCTGATAATCATGGGAATGGCCCACGGCAGTTACTTTAGATTAACATCATTTGATGGCCTAAGGTTTAGACTGCATATGGTGTTGATTTGAACGTGTCATCTTGAACTATCTCAGCTCATAATCTACACTTTTCTAGCGTGATTTCTTATCTTTAAAGCGTATAATGTATTTCCCCGCATTTGCTGCATCTAATTAAGCTATAAATATGATCATAAAATCAGTCTACAGTGATATAAACTAACTTGTTTCCTAGCCAAAAGTGGATATTATTTATAAAGCCATAGTTATTGAAAGCATTTCCGCCTTAGAACAAATTTACAAAAGCACTTGGACATAAACTCGCCTATTTTAATGGCAATTAGCTCATTTTCCAGTTATATCACCACCTAGTTCGTCATCGGGTGGCACAACCTTTGAATATCCTGAGCATTTAGCGTTCGAATGACCAATAAACCCAATGAAATAAATCAAGTGCCATAAACTTGAAGGCGCCATATAAAAGCACCCACAATAGCGGCAAAAAATGGGGCGCAATATGCTAATTTATATATTTCTATATCGCATTTGTTTACACTGCTAAACTATTGGGTGAATTTGATTTGAATAAACTACAGACGGCGGGGACAAAGTCTGTACAGAGAAAAAAGCCTGGTAATTCTCACTCTTTTTTTTCTTTTATTTCTCGAAACTTGTATGCAAAGTAATTGCGGCAAATTGAATTCAACAAAGGGGGGCACACAGGCGAAAAAGTGAAAAAAGACGCTAAACGAAGTCATGCCGTTTCAATTGAGATACAATACAGCTACAATAGATACAGATACAGCTATGGCAAATGCCCTGCAAAGAACAAAAGCCGTCTTGAGTCGAGTAATTTAAAAGCCATTGGCTTATAATAAGCCCAGTGCAAACAGGCAGATCAATTGTGATACATAAAGTGGAAAAAATTAGCCATCAATATTCAAATTGTTTGTTTGCCCAGGCGGCCAAAGCCGAGGAAATCCCAACGCAAACGAATGGAAAATTAATTTTTTAACATTTCAACAAGCGTATAAATTTGTTTGCATACAAATTAATAAGGCTCTACCTGTCATAATCTTTTTGTTTTCGCCCGCTAAGCTGCAACTGGCAAATTGAACGACTGAAAGCAGGTTGAACGTGTTCTCAAACCGCTGGCACGTCGATATATTGGCTAAATATTTTACACATTTTTCCACTGACATGTCACCACTTTGCAGGCGAAAGTTCTGGGTTCGCTTAATTTACGAATGTTTTCGTGTAAAGTTGCCTACATTCTTGCCGATCATCGTTGAGCCCAGGGCAAAAATGATTGTTTAAAAATAAGAATAGGAATAAATAAATAAATAAATAACAAGCCGTTAACGGAAGTTCATTTGCTCTTATCAAACCGAAACTCAAATGCCCTCCACTGAATTGTTCGCCTGATAAATAATGAGTCATTCGGGCAATAATCAGCAAAAATATACAACGCGAGGCAGTGCCAACAAAATGCTAAATGGCTGTTGTGTAAATTATATAGAACGTATTTTAAGCAACGTTTCCACGCGCCTATTTTTCGATGGTAAAAGCCATTTGGGCCCCAGTGAAAATACCCTTACATAAAAATGGGCGAGTGTCTGGCCTCATGTCCACTTATCAGCAGCCAAGAGATTTCCACCTTTTGTTCAGCAAATCGCTAAGTAAACACTTCATGATAAGAGAACACACTGCGACTGTTTGGAATTGCTCCACAGATATTGTACAATGTTTTGCTTTTCGAACTCTGTGAGTTTTGAATGGAGCCAACAGAGCGAGAACTTCCATAGAGCAGCAAAAAATAATGAATAATAAATGGAAAAGCACAGACAAGTGTCAAAATAATGATGAGTACAAAACCAACCCGATTTTCATCTCTCACATACAGCAAAAGACGTTATTTTCATCTCTCACATACAGCAAAAGACGTTAATTTCTTTCAAAAAGTAGTTTCCTCAAATAATTCTAATTAAATCTGTTAATTAGTCAGCGGCGATTTCCAAAGCATCTCAATTCTTCGATGTGGAAATAATATTTCAATACGATTTTCAAAAAAATCCCCTGCCTTACACTTTTGAAACGAACTGTGCCCGCCACAGATGAACCATATTTATTTTCGCAAAATCAGAACACCATGAATAGAATGGGATGGCAATTATATAGAACTGATGATCGTTATTTGAGCATTATAGAGGAGCTTATCTGGCCAGGCGTTTGGCGGTCATCGTTTGGAATCAGTTTCAGGTCGAACGCGAATCGTGGAGCACGCCAAATGTACGTCCGGAATTGTCTGCCGTTCCTCTGGAGCACTTTGCTGATCTCATTGGCGGCCACAGCTGGTGCGGATGAGGACCCGGATGCTGATGTGGATAGTGGGCCATCTAAAATAGTGCTGGTCTCCAGCTTGGAAGGTCATTGCCAGACGGAGGGCAAGGTGACCAGCTGCAGGGGCTTTGAGTTTGCGGGAGAGGATGAGAAGGCCACCTTTGATCTGCCGACTGAGGTGCGGATTGCCGAAGATGGCACCACCTACGAAGTGGGCGATGAGGAGCAATCGCGAACCCTGATCTTCGAGAACTGCACCTTCACAAACTTTCCCCTGCGCTTATTTTACACACTGGAGGTCAGTGAGCTGGACATGCGCAGCTGTGGCATCCGCTTCATTTACTGGGAGAACTTCTCCATTGGTGCGGATAAGCTGGTGATCCTTCTGCTCAGCGACAATCACATCGAAGTGCTGCCCACGAAAACCTTCAGGGGAGCAGGAAACTTGGAGTTTCTCTTCCTGAATCGCAATAAACTAGGCAGACTGCAGGCGGGTGCGTTTGATAATCTCCTGAAGCTGCAGTACCTGGATCTCACGGATAATCGCCTGGAAGATTTACCCGCGGACGTATTTGCCGGACTGAAGAGTCTGCGGCACGTGGGCCTGGCCGGTAATCAACTGACCACCATTGAGAGCGATTTATTTGCCCACAATCCGGACCTTTTGTCGGTCGCCATGCAGAACAATCGACTGCGGGAGGTGGGCGAGTACGCCTTTCGATCCAGCGGACGACACCATCAGATGCAGTACGTGGATCTATCGAATAACCCCGAGCTGGTCGTGCTACTGCTGAACATTAATGCCACCAATCTGACCGTTCGCAATTGCTCGCTGGACCGTGTCAATTTGTACGGATCGGTGACGAATGTCGACCTGAGCGACAATCGCGTGCGGGAGCTGTACTTTCCCGCCTCCGAGGCCCTGGAGCACTTGGTGCTGCGCAACAACTCGCTGGTTCAGCTGGCGTCGTTGAGCCGCGTGCCCAGACTCCGGCACCTGGATGTGGCGGACAATCCGAGCCTGGGTCAGTTGCCCGACGGTTGGCGGACGCCACATCTGGAGATGCTGGTGCTGCGGAACACGGGCCAGGTGGAACTGCCGCTGGAGGCGTTGCAGGGTATGCAAAATCTGCAGAAACTGGACATATCCGGCAATAATCTGACGGAAATCGATCCAACCGCGTTCCCCACTCTCACGCAACTAACTCACTTCTATATTCATGGCAATAACTGGAACTGCTTCAGCCTGAGAAACATAATGGATGTGCTCATCCGTGCCAATGGCATTGCCTATACCGTGGATAACTACGATCCGGATTACCCGGGGGAATACTTTCACGGAATAGCCTGCATGTATCGCTTGCCAGAAAAAGAGGGTGTGGACTCCTCCTCCTCGGAAATCTCCGCCAGCGTGGAATCCTCGCCCATAACAAGTAGTTCTGATACCAGCGAGGTGGACAAACTGCGCGATGAACTCAAAGCGGTGGTGCAGCACTTTGATTCCAAGTTCGATTTGATGTTCAGTAAACTGGCCCAATTGAATGAACAAATTCAGGCCTTTGAAGTGCTCAACAAAACAGTTTGGAGTCAAGTGACCTTGTCCGTCTGAAGTTGTAAAATATGGCCCATTTTTTATGTGATCAATACATTTTTAAAGCTTTACAATTATATGTATACACATATATAATTAAATTATTTTCTAAAGCTTTTCAACATTAAACATACAAACATTCGATCTAATAAATAAATAATGTTTTAAATTTGTGTTTTTTATCAGTAATATGCCAAATTGGAACCACAATCTAATAAAACCGGAAGGCTTTTCGACTTTTTTTTTAGATTTAGTTCCCTAGAATAACATTTTTTTTACCCCCATTCAATTTCTAATCTTCAAATGAATTTCTGCTTCATTTCCTTGCTGATTTTGCATTCTCAACACAAAAAAACCAATGCAATTTGCAACATGAGCACATCTAGTAAATATTTATTGCTCACTGTGTCGTATACGTAGAATAATATTTAAACAATAATATTGATTTTCGAGCAAAGCAAAGTTGGGACGTTGTGTTCCCTTTCTGAAAGATATTGAAAGAGGTTCGTTCAACTCGGGCTGGCAAACAAAATGGAAAAACGAGAAGAAAACTGGAGGGCGAAGACAAGATTGTGGGGCTCGGAGAACTTGAGTAATTGAACAAAGTCAAGTCAATTACAAAACCAATATTTTCGGAAACTAAACAACAATATTGAATTCGATCGAATGGGCCAGAAACCCAGTTATTTATTGCCATCTGCTAATGCCAACAGTTTTAATTATTTATGCTTTTCTCCTACGATTCGCTTGCTCGCACATTTATGGCTAACTAATTGCTAAGATAACCAAACAACAGTTTCGGTTTCAGTGCAGCCACTTCCAAAGGACGGAAAGTAAAAACAAATCCGATTCCACGGATCTCGACGATCACTGGCCGATCTGCTGATCCGGAGTATCGTGTGCATGTGATTAGGAATAAATCCACACATATGTGTATTCATTCGAACACGAGTTTCAAATACGTTTTGTGTACATTGGCAGTGCAATTTTTGTTTTAAGATAATTGGCACACAAATCGTGCCAGCTGTAAGTGCGAACATTCAATTTAACCATAAAGTGCGACTAACTGGGACTTCTAGTAGTTGTATCCGCAGATCAAAGTTCGAAATTTCCTCGTTGCCAACTTCAGTGGCTATCATTCGCTTGGAGTGTGCTTACTTAATTAGTCAATGTCTAAAATGTAGTAGGCATCGTGATAAGGTACTTTTACATTTAAAGAAAGCCACTCACGATTTTATAACCATAATTTAAATAAGTTTCGACAAAAAAATCGTAATAAGAATTGAGGTAAGACCCTTTGAAATGTTATTATATATTTATACTGTTATTCCTGTTATTAATACTGTTATTCACTATCTATTACATAATTGCTCGTTTTTATTAAAGCTTTTCTAAACATTAAACATTTAATAAAATTGCTTGAAAATTCCGAAAATCTAATTATGAAGACAAAAGTCTCGGCGATTTTTGGGTATTTTCCCAGCGTCGCCGCCAGCTGGGGGAATTTCCCACCCACTCAACTTAGTCACCGAAAAGGCAGAGGAAAAGATTCGGGGAAAATCAAACGTCAAGCGCTCATATCAACACAAAAAGAAAATAAAGGCAGTGAAGTAAATCAGGTTTTCGATAATTTCAGAAAGAAAATAAATTGGCACCCACCTTTTGTGTTTATTTATCAGTAATTGGATGTGTTTCTGATTCGCGCTGGCAGATTGCAGAATCACAATTGTCGAATTTCGGTTAAAAAATTAATTTAACAGGCTCACGGACACAGGAACGCATACAGACATCCGCACTCACGTACACACTAACACACATTCACGTTCACCTGAACGGGTGGAAAACAAAACTTTTGTAAACAATTTCGCGATTAGGCATTTAGCTGCGCTAAGAAATTATTGTAAATAAGAAGAGACGTAACGAATTAGCTGGTTGTGTTGGCGCATTATACGTATATATATATGTTATGTGTGTATATTCAGAGATTAGAGCGAAATTATAATGACTACTTTTCGCTGGATGTCCAAACACTTTCGAGGTGTTGACTTTTCAGATTAGATTACAGCACTCATTTCACTCGGCTAATTATCAGCCATTTTGTTCAACACCAAATAAATCACAAAACACGAAAACAGCAGCAACAACAACCGAATCGATCTTAATAAAAGCAAAGAATGCGAGCCATAAAAATCAAAAATCAAAATGAAAATTTATTCGTGCGCGCGCTTCCACTTTGGACTCGACTTTCCAATTGGAACACGCACCAAAGCTGATCGGACAATGGAAGGGGCGAGAAGAAGAAGAGGAGTAGCAGGACGATGTTGTGTTTGCCACTTTTTATTAAGAATCTAAACCATTACTGCGCGAAACACAGCCAGAAACTCGCACAAAACAAAAACAGAAGAATAGCAAATCTGGGCAAATAAAAGTATTTGTCCGTGGAAAATTTCCAAAACGTTTCTGTCGCTCTTTCCAGCGACGCCATGGGTTTGTTTGTATGCGTAACAGCTGATCGCCGATTATTGATTTTTTATATGGATGTACACATGTGTGCGTATGCATGGGCTGGAAAAGTGATTAGAGGCTATTGTTTTGTGTAACAAGGAAGAAGTTTCACAATTCACTTGCGCACTCAAAAGAACAAAGATCGATTGTCCGTCGTTGCCGTTGTTGTCACTGCAATTTCTGCAATCCATTCGCGCACAATTAAAAGCTGTTCACGCAGCTTATCACAGAAGAATTTAATGGCTGAGCCGCCCACTGGCGCGGACACGCTATCCTGACACCATGCCGGAACTTGCTCTCAATTAAATTATTTATTATAAAATAGTACGAATTTATGTACATTTAATTTGCTTTGTTTTTCACTGCACTGCCGTTTTTCAACGCGAATTAAAAGTTTTTCCAAACCTCGTAATCCGCTGCGTTTTCACCAAGCAAAGTTCGCAACCTAACTCACGATTTTGGTCATCGTTATCGTTGGCGAAATCCAGCAGAAAAGGTCTTACTCTGCGCCTATCGTTATCGCTAGAGATCTTTTTACAATCCAGTTGGAATAAGAGTGACCACAACTGTAACGTTGTTTTAGTATTTTTCTATAACTCGTTATTTGCAATTATACTGAAATAATTGCATTTAAATAGTAAATTCTTAAGTGCCCATTCGCATTAATGTTTACCTAAGCCATGTCGCTACTTATTTACCATTTCATAGGTTCACTAATTGTGTAGAAGTTATTTTAAATAAAATGCGCTTTGCTACTTTCCGGCTGCGGTCACACTTAAGAAACAACGCGTTGCCAGATCGTACCGTGTTCGTAATAACAATCAGCTTTTGTCATGCACCGCCACTCTGGGCGCCAAAAGAGATATAAGTTTGAATTGCAAAAATTGCTCCGCTCTGAAAATCACGCCGAACATACTCAATATACTCAGTTTAGCTGTAAAAAAAAACTTTAGCTAGCTTCAGCTAACAAAAAACATTGACTTATATGTACATTAGCATATTCCTATTTCCATCATAGTGCTGAAATTAGAATTTATGCCCCATAAATAATCAGAACCAGTTGCCTTGACATGCCTTTCACACTTTAGTAGCCCACCCAAACTCTTTGAAACTTCAGCTAAGCCAACAAAAATCAATAAAAATGGCGCATTGCACAGAGGCCACCGAGGAGCACACAATGACGTCACCAGAAACAGCAAAGTACTAGAAATCGGAGTCGATGAATTTGCCACCATTCATGAACTTTACTTAGACCATTCCAAATAGGTCCAGGGACGCAAAAAATACATTTAAAGTACACCCGTAAATAGGCTTTCTCGATGCTGGGGGTTTTTGCTACCGTGATCAATCACTATTGGTCATAACCCAGCCGAGGAACTGGGCACTCACCTGCTCGATGTCGAAGTCCCACTCGGGCGATGGAGAACGCGCTGTTCGGCCGCCCGGCGGAGGCGTTCCCAATGCGGGGGAGCCGGCTTGGGGCTCTTCGGGAATCACGGCGAAGCGACCCCGCTGGAGGATTGGCGAAATGGCGCCATAATTAGCTGCAATGAAGAAAGAAGGGGTCAGTATTCAGCAGCATTTGACCCAAAGCTATCAATTACTTTTAACATAACGGTAATGATTACTGATATATAAACTCAAAATTTAAAGGCAAAAAAGTACCAAATCAACTTACACGTGGGCATGAGACGGAAGCGGCCAAGCGTCGTTTCGGGCGGACCCTGTGGCGTGGAGGAGGTGACACGGAAGCGGCCTCGGCGGGCGGCGGCCACGTCCTCGTAGTTGCTGCCCCCCGACGCTCCGCCGGCACTGCTCTGCATCCTGTGGCTGATGCTTCCTCGTCGGCCTCGCCGAAAACTGCAATGGAGTGTGAGAAAATCAAATCAATATTGCGCACAGGTGGCAAAGTTCTTGTTTCCTTTGACTAAAACAACTGAAACTCAATTAGGCCAATGGCATTTGAGTATGTTGATCTTTGATGGAACAAGTATATAAAAACATTTTCCGTAAATTGTCTCATATAGTTAAACAAAACTTAGATATAAAAACGCTTTTATGACCAGTAAAATTAGCCAATCAAAAGAAACAATTAAAATATATTTATATATTTATATTTACATATATGTATGTGATGCATTATACATATCTAATTTTGTATAGACTTAAACGAATTTAAATTAATAGTTAGAAATGCTCATAACCAAGTCAGCTACAGCTAGCAATTCCTAACATTACTAATACGCCACGTTGGCTCTTTGGAATGGCTCCACTTTATAGTTAGCCATCCAGCTGTTGGTTTATTTGGCTTGGTAATTCGAGTTTCGCCCCACTGTGCAGTGGTCAGAGGCAGTCGGAAAGTTGACTTTACGGGCTCATTGCACGCTAGTTTACTTCGGCTTTCTTGGCGCCTCTAAGCAGACTACATAATGTGCACATTGGCCACGCTCTTTCTCTCTCTCCGTGGAAATCATAATTGAAAATCTCGAAAAGTGCATGAACGAATTCCTTAAAAGTGTGCCACACAAGTCATTCAACTGCAGAAATATAAATATATAGGAAAAGCGGTGTGGGCTGAACAGCTGACTGAGCGCCACGCGACAACGCGGCGTATGTGTGATATTTTTGGTTGATTGCCTGGCTGCGCAGAAATAAAAACGCCAGCCAAGCATTTCACATATCTTTTATCGTTTGTTTTTATTTTCTCAATTGAATCTGTGATAAATTTCGCTAGAAACGAAATTGTTTACTCGCATGAGACACCATTTATGTGACTAATTTCCGAGCATCAAGAGGGATTTTTAATTGCCGCCAATGCTAGGCATGACAATAAAAAGCTTGGCATCTTTATAAGTAAATTGCATATATAATTTATTGAATTGCGACTAAAGTCAGCGACCTTCATATATTTAAGTAAATTTAAGCAAAGTCCTCTTTCTTTTATTTAAATTCTTTGAGAACAATCACGTTTTTCAATTCATTTATTTATTAATAAATTATATTATTAAAGAGAAAGACAAGGATTTCACAATATACGATTTCCGCGTTATTTACCTAATAAATCTTTATAACAATTGCTTTGCCTTAGCAATTGAAAAGTTGTATTGTTATTGGTTAGAAATAGTTAGTTATGAAAACTTTCACTTTATGTAAGTAGTTATTAACTTTACTTAGCATTTTTGTGTTATTTATCGTTTTGTTGCATTATTTTAACTCGATCTTTCAGCGGCTTGGCCGTAAAACGTTTGCATAACACGCACAACCAAACATGCGAATACTATATATATCGCTCATACGCCATTTGTACAGATGGTCGGTCGGAATTGACAAACTTGTGACTTTGCGTGTTTCGAAATGTTTTATAATATTTTATTGATTTTCTGCAGCTCTTTTTGCGCCCGACAAATTAACACCGAAACACTAAAACAGCACCAATAAAAAATAGCATTTAGAACGCGCTGCAAACACTTTTCGACTGAGCACTTGCAACAAAATAATAAAAACAAAGAGGCACAAAGAGAGCGGCCGACTAAGAGAATCACAGAGAGAGAGAGAGGGACGACGAGCTGCTGCGGAATTTATTTCGCGTTTGTTTCATTTTATGCAACTGCCAAAAGCGAAATTGCCAAAACAACAACAAAGACGAGCCGAAAGCGAAAACGAAACGCGGCCAAAATGAATGCAGCACCAAAATAAACCGAAACCGAAGTCAAAGCGAGATGAAGAGCCCGAAACGAGTGGCCACAACTGAAAGCCAGTGCAGTGAGAGATTTGAGAGAGAGAGAGAGTTGCATCAAAGAGAAGAGGAGAGAGAGCTCTTCGGTATATTTAATTCATAAAAATTGATATAAAATCGTAGTCGCAGCCATTGCTTTTTTTATATATCTATGTTTATATTGTTTGTAAAAAAGGGAAAACTGAATATCAAAATTAAATACATATATTATTGCAAATATGCTAGAAGTTTAGACAAAAGAAAAGATAGAAAAGGAAACACCTTTAATTAGACATCATCTCTTCAATTGCTAGACATACTGAATTAGTAAATAAAGTAAACTGCACCATAAAAGAGTAGGTTGAAAAGAGAGAGATTCTTCTCAAACTCTTTAAGTCTATGTTCGAAAAGGAATCTCTGATTCTGCATTAAGCACGAATAAAATGCACGAACTCCCCAAAAGTACCGGATAAGTAGAGAGAGAAGCCTGCATGGTAGAGAGAAAGAGAGCGGTGCTCCTAGAAAGTGCCAGAAATTGCGTATACGACACCAGAGAAGCTCAGCAATCAGCTGTTGGCAACACGTGAGCGCATCGGCCCCTCGGCGAGGGGGGGGGGGGGGGGGGGCGGGGGGCATATGGTGCATGTCTGCTAATTGAAAGCAGATGGAAAATTGTGGGCGGAGGATTTAGACAATTGAAAGGATGAAACAAACAAAAGTGCAATGGGATCACCGAGTGACTCATCTGCACACTGTGTCAAAGTGGTGAAATGGGACTCAAAGTGACCTCGTCTGTCGTGGAATTGCACAAGAATGTGATGAATTGATAGAAACAAGGCACATATGGAAATGGACGACCCAATGAATGGTAATCAAGAGTTCACAATTGATAAAGTGATAATCAAAAGCCCCCGAGCCATAAAAAGAATTTATTCCCTATACAGTACCTATCTGAATTACTTTTTCTTGAAAGCCTGAAAAACACGATAGTAAATCTAATGATGATAAATTGTTTCATTTTGCAAGCAATTTTATATTCAATCATGCGGATGTTATATGAATGAAATATACAAAGTTTACAATCATAAATGGAGTCTGAAATAGTTTGGAATTACTAAGAAATTGAATTCAGCAAAAAATGGGAAAAATTATCATCTTGTTTTGTAACTTTTATTCGCTTTGTGATCAAGAGCTTCTTTGTTCTCTGATTAGACCAAACGCTAATCACAAATCGATGCCAATTAAAGTTGATTTATAACTTAACAAGCGTGAAATGAGAGGTATACAATAAACAAAACGTTATTGCGTTGTCAATGAAATTATAAACATTATAACCGAAGAGCAGACTTACTGTAATGTTTTGTAGTGCCCCTATAAGGCATACACTGAGAAAACTATATCATATTGAGATTTAAAATTATGTATTTATATATCAACTGGTATTAATAATAATGGTCATATATCTTCTTGCTTATGAATAAGATATTATGTATTATGCATAAACATAACTTAATTGTGTCGAAAATATTGAAAGTCAAGTTTTTCTCTGTGCATAAACACCGACATATACTGATTCCGGCCGTCCATCATTATTTTCAACAGCACATATCCTAACAATTTTCACGTTTCGCTTGGCGAAGAATTTTACGCGATTTGCGTCTAGAGAAAGAAAATAGCCAAGCTTTTCCTCACTACAAAGGAAATTTTCTTGATTTTCGCTATTTTGCTATTCCGCTTTTCTTTCGGGCGCACATCCAAATCGAAACATGTGACTCGATGGCCCGCAGTGAATGACATCATGGATGGTGGGTGGTTGGTGGGTGGGTGGCTTTGTGAGTGATGTTCTTTGGGCAGACATTTGGGCACACACGAACTTGACAAATGAATTATGAAATGCAGAACGGAACGGAAAGGGTGTTTATAAATACCGACCAAGAGCTTGATTCTCTTTTTATTGCCCGCTAAATACGCTTTTGCTTTTATTCACGAAAATGTCAGAAGCGTTTATTGGCCTCAGGTGAGCCGCGACGATTGAAAAGGCCAGAAAAGTGAGTGAAAAGTGTTTTGGGGTCTGTAGGGGTCAAGAGGGAAAATGGGCAGAATGAATATCTAAGGGCATTGTATTATCAAGGTTTTATATATGTAATTAAGGAACAACAAAAAAGTTCGACTAAAAACTAATTTACAAATTCAATTTAGCTTATTAATTATGTTCTATGTGAATCAAGATCATTAGTTATTCTACAATGTATTATAGAATGAAAACAAAGATTATAAGTAAAAATCTGTCTTTAGACTTTTATGTCTGTAAAATGAAGGATCAAATAAAATCAAATAGTAAAATAAATATCATTGTAATAGACTTAAATCTGCAATAGTTTACCTATTACCTTTGTAGAATCACGTAGTGCAAAAGTAGTTAATTGTAGTGATAAACTGTGCGTATATGAAATGTGTCATATAAACTACATATGAATGTATGTATGTATATTAGCTTAGATGATAAGGTGTCCCACTTACATGCGAAAAACATGTGTGCGTAGGAATATTATTAGGAATATCACTTTGCATACGAGCAACTGAACAATGATAACAGCTCTACAAAAGAGACGTTTTCAAACATCAATACTACAGTTATAACAATGACGATCACACGTGATGTTCGAAGTGCTCATTATCACCATGTCAAACCATAATTTGCAGATATCATGGCGTGGAATGATTTGCGATTGTCCCCACTCCCCACACTCCCACACCACTCCACGTTACGTTATCAGTGTGAAAGTCGCATCTGAATTGCAGTGTGTGTGTGTGTGCGTTTATTTACGCCCAGTGGCCCGCCCGCCTGTATTATTTATGCATGTGCTCTTTGTTTTGCCCGACCGAACCGACTGTCATTATTTTATTGTTGAACTTGTGCGGGCGATAAGAGGGGCTGGAGGCGCTTAATTTCGCTATCTGCCGAAGAGCGGGACAGAGAGTGGCAAGCATAAATCACTTTTCCACAATTATTCCGTCTGACGACACGCTGATAAGTGGGAGTGTGACATTAAATTGGGGCACAAGTTAAAACTTTACATAATGCATTTAGCCGGCTTCCGTTTAACCGTTATTCCGGGAGAGGGAGAGAGAGAGAGAGGACACAACAGCCGGCTAACGGTACACGGACCAGCCACCCCCACAAAAAAAATGATGAAAAGAGACAGGGCGACAGCGTGATTTGGGGTTGTTTATCGTGCTTTCACTCCCACTTCAAAATGTGAGCACATTTACAGAGTACAATTTTGAAATTACATCTTACATATCTTGCTTATGTACACACAATTCACTTACTTTGCCGCCTTTGTCTTTGCTTTTATTCGCGTCGCTGCGACCCACACTCACTTTCGATCGAATTTAGTTGCTAAAATTAAGCCAAAGCACTAAAAGACACTCACATACACACGCGCACGGACGTCACCAGGGCAAAAACAAATACACAGTCAAACAGCTGGCAGCGGTAGCAGCAACAACAACAACTAGAGTGCGACTCATCCAATAAGAAAATATTTTATTTGATTTATGCAAACGAGCCAATTTTATTATTCTTTTTAATCACACGTCACACTGCACTCGCTGTTGATAAAAATAATCACAATTTTTGCATTTCGATTGCTTTTCTTTGCAATTTTTATTGCATTTTCCCGCTACTACTGGGCATATCCTTTTTGCAACTTTCGCTTAATTGCGCGGTTGTGTCTTCTTCCGTTCCGTTCCGAAACTCGAAACATGCGTTTTTTTATTTTTTGCGAATTTTCGTCCCGACTAGTTTATTGTATAATAAGCATGGCGCACACTGGATTTATACATTTTAAAAACATTCTGAAAATTTCGACCGTATCTGCAACGGCTACGGCAATAAACTAGAGTTGCCAGGGTCGGCATTCTGATCCTATCGATTGTTGCCAATTGATTTGTCGAGGTATCGATACAACTATTTTGTGTACTCTCTTAATCATATTATTTAGGTTTATATAGTAGCTAACCAAAGTTTAAATCTTACTCGAGCATAATGCGAAATTGATAATTTATCTAGGAGCTCGGGTTTCATAGCATCTTACTTTTGCCTATGAGCGTAGTTCACATTTCGTGTGAGGTGGCAGCTCTGATTTAGGCGCTTTAAATTCAAGTAAAGGAACATACATAAGTTTCCTTTGTTAGAATCCTCTTAGTAGCGTTAATGAGTTAAAGTTTCATATAAACAATTAATAAAAAAATAAAACCATTAATAAAAGAGCACGTTTTAATTATAAATTGTAGCATTAAATGATTGAATGATCCTGTATGTTAGAGACCCGCAGGTCTGGTGTAAACTTTTGCACAATATTTGTTCCTTTTCTAATAGATATCAATAATTTAATTAACTTAAACGACGGTCTATAGGTAGCAGATCAAGTATCGAATGCTGTGTTCGCTATAGCTAGAATCCTTTGTACGATAAGCAGTTTTAGGTAATGGGGAAACTTTGGCGCTGCAGCCGCTCGAGCCGGAAGCATTGTCTTCTTCATTTGTGTATGTACAGTACATAGGGCTATGCAATCATCTATTAAATTCTACGAAATCAGCTTCTTCTTCTCCTCGGACAGCTTTCCCTCGACTGGCGGCTTTTTGGCAGTAGCCAGAGGCGCCTTCTTGCCGTATAGCATGTCCACAAAGAGTGCGGCGAACACCAGGACAGCTCCAAGCCACTGGCGGGCAATCAGGACGTTTCCGAACAGCAGAACGGAGCACAGGACGGTAAAGAACTTTCGCGTCGTCGTAACCACGGAGCAGGCCAGCGGTCCAAAGCTGGCCACCATCAGGAAGATGAAGAACTGACCGAGGACGCCGCACACAGCTATCAGCGATAAATGGGTCCACGCCTCGGGATGCCGGATGGTGAAGTACATGAACTCCTTAGCCTCACCTGAAGAGGGTAATAAGCAATTTGTATAGTTTTCCAGGACATTTTTAAAAACTTATTATTCATATAAGTTTTGTTATGGGGCTCACATAAAAAGTGAAGGCTAAAAGGCTAAAAGTCTTAGCCAATATTTTTAGCTCAAATAAAGTATTTTCAACACTCACCTGTAAATACCATGGCAACGCCCAGCATTAGGGTGCTCCAGAAGTTCATGGCCCTCATCATCTGCTGACCCGAAGGCGCGCTGGCCGCTCGGATGCGCTCCTGAACGGCTCCAGTCAATCCGTCCATCGACAGACTAAGGAAGAGCAGCACCTCGCCAAGAAGCGTGGTCTCAGCCGGCAAATTTGACACCTTGCCCTCCTTGTACATAAAGAGAATAACTCCCAGGACGATGGTCAATACGCAGGCATAGCGCGTCCAGCTGTAGGATTTGCGACCAATCAGCACGCCCAGGATCATGACGGGGATGGGTTTGGCGGATTTACCCACCACAGCAGTGGGATAGGGCACCCAGCGCATGGCCATATTGGTGGAAACCATGGCCAGCAGATAGGTCAGCGAACAAGCCACGTATGAGCCCGCGTTGGTGGTGTCCTCCTTTTGCGGCCTAATGGTCAGCAGCACTAGAAAACCACAGTTCAGAATTGATTCGTTGCAAGTCCACGTAATACTTACCCTTGGCAAACACATAGTTGCAGAGGCACTGCACCCAAACAAGGGCCAAGGCGTAGGTAAAGCGTTCGCCCACGGATCCGTCTGTCTGCACCTCTTCGCCATAGCGGCCCCGCGTCAACTTCTCCTGGACAATTCCGTACAAGAAGTAGCATACGAAGATGCCGACGGCGTAGATCACAAAACGGCTGCGTTCCGGCAGATTCATGGCGGGCAGATGGCGGTTTCTAGGCGTGACTTGCGATTTGGTTAAGTCGGACTTAATGCACGGTCCTAAACAGTTGGCATTCTCTGGAGTCGCGGCTGCAGTGCCGTGATTTGGCGTTGACTATCAAATAATCCAATCAAATACGTGGTCGGTGCTGGCGCTTTAGCTGTCTACTAGCCAGATTAGACAGGTACCTGTCTAATTGGCCATTTTTAAGTTCACTGTTATAGCTATGTTCTTGTTTTAATCATCAATGTCTTGATCTTATTAAATAAGTTTTAATTATAACTCTATAAATTGAAAAAAGGGCATATTTAATATATAAAAACACTATGAACGTTTTTACTGGTAAATCAACTAGCTATTCATTGAAAGCTAAAGCTGGCAACACTGCATTTGCTAAAGAGCGGGGGCGTTTTACAGTGTGACCGTAAGTTTGAAGTATATATATATATTTATCGGATATCGCGAATTGAACTTTTCGGCGCAAAAATTAGTTGAATTAAATATTTCTTTTCAATGGTAAAATAAGAATCTGGCAATCATATAAACTTTAACCCCCTTTTTTATATTATTTGTTGAGTGAGTATAATCCTCTCTCCCAATGTTTTCTAAAAACCCTACGCATGTTTCTTTTTATCAGAAATTGAATTTCGTTTATTTGGTTTAAAAATATAATTGCAAAATACAATAAACTATAGTCCCGCATATACAAGCGTATATGCTGGCTTCTCTTTGTTACACTGGTAATGCACTTGAAGTTCTTGGTTTTAGTGAATGCAACCGGCACCCATTGAAAATACGCCCACGCGTAATACTGTTCTAAGAGCCTAGACAACAACAAACAAGCGATTATCCTCTTAAATAGCAGTTAACAGTTAAGCGGTAACTTGTAAATAATAAAAGGGTGTGGCGACTAGACCTTAAAAGCTATAATAATATGAGAGAAAAACAAAAAGCAATTAAAACGAAAGGGGTAAAAACCGAAAGGGAACCGGCAAAGCGTCTACAGCGGCACCTGCATGGGTGGCAGCCAGGTGTAGAAGAGAATGTACGCAGCGCTAGAAACCACGTTCGAGGAGTCCAACGCCGAGACGACCTGATCGTCAAACTTGAACCACTTTCCGTAGTTGGCGCTCTTGCAAAAGGCCGTGTAGTGGCCGCCTTCCATAGTGCCGTAGTGATTGGAAACGGCGTACAGCTGGTAGGTCTTGGGGGTTACCGCCCGCGATTCCGCCCGTGCTATGTAGGGATTCATGTCCAAGTTCTCCAGCGGGAAACGCAGGTAGTTCTGCTTCTTCATGTACGCACCGGAGTTACTGGGATCCGCATAGAACCTATGCGGGATTTAGGAAATTATAAAGAAGCATAGCGTAGTGTCATCATCACTTACCGCTTCAGATGCACCACCAGCACAGGTGGCAGTTTTGATATATCCAGCTTCTTAATGGCATCTCTTTTGGTTTTACAACTAGGACAATTCCAGCCATGGATCCGTTCTCCACTGAAGTACATGTCCATGCACTGGTTTAGCTGGCAGACATTCGAGTTGGGCGGCAGCTCCAGGCTGAGATTAGAGAAGCTCTCGTACGTGGCCGATTCCTTGTGGCAGGCCACACACTTCACAGTGCTCTTCATTTGGCCATAGAATAAATGCAGAATCATGCTCTCCTTCGCCTTGGTAAATTCCAGCCAAGCCTTCTCCGACGCACTGATCATCTCACGCTGACGGGGCACGTGTAGGGTCTGCAGATCCGAGTGCAGCCAGTCCATCAGGATGGTGAGGAATTCGTGTGAGTCCTGCTGGTCAACGCCGCGGAAGATCTTCTGATACTGGCCCACAACGTACTGCAATGAAATATGCCTAGTTTAGAAATAAATTTGGGTGTTTCTTTATGCCAGTTGCATACCCTCAAGTCTCGGCTGGCCACACACTTGTACTGTCCATTCCAGAGCTCCTTGATGAGTGCAGCCACCTCCTCGATCACCTGGCCATTGGTCTTGTTGCTTCTGCTGATGTAATTCTTGTATTTGTCCGAAATGCAGTACTCGGTCAACTGAGGCGTGTTGCTCAGGCACTGCAGTATGCTGTTCATATAGCAGGTGTTGCCCAGATTCTTCAAACCAGTCAGTCCACGACCCTGAAATGTTATCCAAGGATATAGTTAACTATTCTGAGATAGAGGGAAATATAATCTATAGCTATTACTCGTCTCAGCGGAAAGATGGAGCTATAAATGCTGTAGGTGGGCGGAGCTGTTGGCAGCTGGAGCCTCACGCCCGCTACACAAATCATTCGCGGAATCCTGTATAATGCTGTTCCTGCTTAACAGTATGGCAATTGTACGTTTCTTTGGTTTGAACATGCTTTGAGTGCGGACGTCGAGCGACTGAGAGTGGGGGTACAAAGCGCACCAAGCACGGCGCGCGTCTGGGCGGGTGTCTTCAAAACGTGACCCGCTGGCTATTGATTTGACTCGTGTCGCGGCTATATTTATGTGGCGTGAGTGAGTCAACCACCACCACCCAAGCAATACTTACCACATTCTGACCAATGACAGGCGAGAAATCACGAACGCGTTGCGATGTCCTCTCCACGTTCCTCGGCTGCGGTTTCATCGCCCGATCGAATGTAGGTCTTTCCGCCTTGTTTGACGCAATTGTCGGATCCGGATCGCCAGTTAGCTGGAGCAGGGACTCCAGGCTGTCTGACACGACATGTACGTCCTCCATGTTCCTGCCCGGCGAAGGCGGCCCCGAAGCTGTTGGTGACTTGTAATGCTTTTTTGTCTCGCGAGCGATCGCCAAAAGGCGCTCCCGCT
The DNA here is from genome assembly GCF_016746395.2 of Drosophila simulans. Lineage (NCBI taxonomy): Eukaryota > Metazoa > Arthropoda > Insecta > Diptera > Drosophilidae > Drosophila > Drosophila simulans. Next base: position 5,112,311 of record NC_052523.2, read on the forward strand.
CCTGACGTTCAAGTTCATGCTGCTCGTCCAAACGCTGTCGTTCGCGGATCTTGGATTCTATATTCCTCGTTGCCTCGACCTCCTTTTGCGACAACTGCTGCGTAACATTGTGTAGCTCTTGTATGCGACTTAGTTCTTCTCGCAGACGATTGTTTTCCACGATCTGCGGAACAAAAAAACAATTATTCGGACCTTATAAGGTAATTTATTGATCTTACGTAGTCCTGGGCCTTGCTCTCCAACTGTAGGATCCTGAAGTGCAACTCCTGGTCCTCGGTAGCATTCAAGCCATCGCCCTCTGCTGCTTGACGCTTCCACATTTTTGAGGCCCTCTCCAACTGCTCATCGTTCTGCTCTGCGCGCTGCAAAAACTCGGCCTGATCACGCATGATCTCAGCGATGGGATTAGCCGGCGGAGAAGGACGGGAAATTCCCTGTTCATTAACACGAGTGGCCGCTGGCTTGTTGGCCCTATTGAAGTCTGGACGTGGTCTGAAGTCCTTCGCACTAATATCCTCTTTCATGGTGATGTCGTGAATTGAAGGATACTCGATGTCATCGATGGTCTCAATGTCGTTGTTGTTCTGTTGCGGAGCCTGCACACTGGGATTGGTGCAGTGGGTCGGGTACATCATAATGAAGTACTCATAACCGCCCTCGACAATTTGAATGGGTGCGCGATACGTCACATCCGGATCCCACTACCACAAAATAATGATTATATGTGATCTATGGCTGAATACCACCCATACTCACGTTCTTGAGGATGTCGAGCAGGGTTGAAATGGCTGTGTTGGTCGCCGGTTGGGCATCCTTGGTGTTCCAGTCCATAAGAACCACCGAATCCTTGACGGAACGCGATGCCCACGACGCCTTGGCGCTGCTGCTAAGACGAGCCTGCAATCTGCCAGCCGACATTCTGTGTAGATCAATAAGTTAGTATCCAAATAGCGAGATTATTAGAATGGACCACTCACCCTGGCGTTATCAACTCCTCGGGCACATTAAATGCACAGTAGTACGTGAGGTGGGAGGCCTCGTAGTCGGCGCTTGGGCGACAGTCCATAACTAGGACCGATTTCTCCTGCATGCGCCGATATAGATCCTGACAGGTGATCAGCCCAAGTCTGGCGTACTGCGTTGGCTGTGTTATCGGCGAGTCCACACCCGCACGCCCATTGCTGACCAGGTCGGGAGCAATTGGTTCCGGCGCCTGATGCTGCTGAGCATAACGATGCCGCAGAGAGTGTATAATCTTCTCCAGCGTGTCCATAATGCGGCGATTCGACTCGGTGTCGCCCAGCATCTGGCGCACCGTCGTCTTGTGGCTGGCGTAATCGGATTTTTGGTGAATCGCGGTCAGCATATTGAAGTACTTCATGTAGGTGATGTAGGCCAGTTCCTCGTCGCCATCCAGTCTGTACTCCTCGGCGGTCATGTACAGTTTGCGGGCGGTGTTCAGCAGGCTGCGAAGAATGCCAGGTAAATCAAAACAGCCGCATCAGCACCAAATCGCGGTGTCCACTTACATTTTCATACCCTTGTTGCGCAGATCTGGAATGATGGACATCTTCTCCAGGTCATCAAGGTTCGAGCTCATGTGCAGCTTCTTCAACTTGGCCATTGTTCGTTTTTTGTTGTCGGGGCGGGCAAGGTGCTACGTTGAATTTGGGACTCGAGATCTCGGCGATTTTCCTGTTTTCATAGCAGGAATTTCTCAATCTGCGGGCTGGGCTGCAACAACACAATCACTTGTTATTTTGCATGAAATTTATCGATAACAAAGAAATCGGATGGCTCTGTCAGAAGAGCAAGCTGTTTTCAGCTTGTGCAAATCTAGCCATTTAGCTATTAATATTAAAAATCAAACTAGATATATATTTCAGCTGTACGTGAAATAAACATAGAAATTTTAACGTGGTGCAAACAAAGACAAAGACATCTAATTTTCTTACTTGGGTAACTTATGAAGATTAAAGCTAAATTACATTTTGTAGCTATTTCTATGGATTTGGAGCTTAGAGAATCTTTTCTGAAACAAAATTTATTATTTTTCCTAATCTACCATTTAAGTATAAAAGTATATTTTAACACAAAATCTGTGATATATATTTTTAAACTATAAATTCGTGCTATTACTTGCAAACTATTTAATGTTTCTTGTACCAATAAACTGCAAAAGTTGGAGAAAAAACGGCTAGACACACAGCACTGTGAACGTAGTATCACAGCTGATACCCTTTTGTTTATTATTTAAAAAGCAAGTTTTTAAATGGGCAGGACTTCGAAGGATAAACGGGACATATTCTACCGCCTGGCCAAAGAGCAGGGATGGCGTGCACGGAGTGCTTTTAAACTGCTCCAGGCGGATGAGACATTTCAGTTGCTAGAAGGTGCAGATCCAACCGCGTGTTTTTCGGAGCGATTCTAATTGGCCACTTATTTCAGGTCTCACCCGAGCCGTGGACCTTTGTGCCGCTCCCGGCAGCTGGTCGCAGGTGCTGGCCAAACGCATGTACGAGCCTCTGACGCCGGAGGAGCGGGAAAAGGTTAAGATCATTGCCGTAGACCTGCAGGGAATGGCTCCGATCGAAGGAGTCAAGCAACTGCGGGCGGACATCAGCAAGGAGTCGACAGCCGAGGCCATAATTGAGTTCTTTGGCGGCGAGAAGGCACAGATTGTTGTTAGCGATGGCGCTCCCGATTCCACTGGAATGCACGACTTTGACTCGTACGTTCAGGGCGAACTACTTCTCTCCGCCCTCAGCATATCCACCTTCATACTGGAAGAGGGAGGCTCCTTCGTGTCCAAGATCTATCGGGCAGACAGGACCAGTCGGTTGTACACTCAGCTTAAGCGGTTCTTTAAGGACGTATGCGTATTCAAGCCCTCCGCCTCTCGCAACTCCAGCATTGAAGCTTTCGTGGTGGCCCGAAATTTTTGTTTGCCCGATGGCCACAAGCCCTGCAACCTGACTACCGAATGGCACGATCATCCCGAGTCGTGGGTGGGCAGAAAGAAGGAGAGCCCGTCCGTGGTTCAAGTTCCTTTTGTTGCCTACAAGGGAGAGTTGGACTCGGATCGTACATACGATTTGGTATGTTTATACTATATCTTCCTTTGGTTAAAACCACTAAAATGTATAGTTTTAGGGCGAGAACTATGTGTACAAAGAGCCAGTGCAGCAACCCTTAACTGCCGCCTATCAGGACATCCTGCAGAAAACGAGCCAAGTGAACATAAAATATGAAGGCATTCGCGTTATTCACGACGAGGAAATTTTAAAGGATTGGTTAGCAAATGATGAGAATAATAGAAATATGTAAGTCTCAAATAAGTCTGAGAAGTTAGGTGTCTGAGTAACGTAAATAAAAGCTTTAAAAAATCAAAAGTTATGAATATTAGTGAGTGTAGCACCAAGTTAAATTTTTATTATTCCGATACATATCAATATAAACTTAAAATTTATCCTTACGCCGATCGGTTAAATCCATTATGGGGATCACTTTTTGGTTTCGTAGCAGTTAGTAACTACATCCTTAATAGAAGACCTACATACGTATTTAAAATCAACTTTTACAATCAGAGTGCGGTTTTTACAGCTCAAAGAAGCTGGGTTCGGAAAAATCGAATTTTTGAAATTTAAAAGCTGGAATCGTTTGCCCATTTTTTGCCCATGTTTGCCCACCAATTAGTTTTTTTTGCCCACGTCCAGTTTTTGAGATATGAATTTTCGAACAAGTTCGAAAATTTTCGAAGATCAAAAATTTCACTTTTTTCAAAATTTTTTTTTTTTAATCGCAATAACTTCGTTTGCCCACGTTTGCCCACCCTTTAGAATTTTGAAATTTTCGAAAATTTTCGAAGATCAAAAATTTCACTTTTCTCAATTTTTTTTTTTTAAATCGCAATAACATCGTTTGCCCACGTTTGCCCACCCTTTAGAATTTTGAAAAAATTTATACTTTAGAAAATATAAGACATTCAAGTTTACCTCGGACTACTTTGCCTAACCTTTAAAATTAGTTTATTTCGTTTGCCCACCCTTTAAAATTACATTTTAACGTTTGCCCACCCTTCGAAATTAGTTTTTTTCGTTTGCCCACTCTTAAAAATAAAAAATTTCGATTGCCCACCTCTTAAAACTAAATAATTTCGATTGCCCATCCTTTAAAAATAGTTTATTTCGTTTGCCCACCCTTTAAAATTAGTTTTTAACGTTTGCCCACCCTTCGAAATTAGTTTTTTTCGTTTGCCCACTCTTAAAAATAAAAAATTTCGATTGCCCACCTCTTAAAACTAAATAATTTCGATTGCCCATCCTTTAAAAATAGTTTATTTCGTTTGCCCACCCTTTAAAATTAGTTTTTAACGTTTGCCCACCCCTTAAAATTTGTTTATAATGTTTGCCCCTCGTTTAAACTTAGTTTTTTCGTTAGCCCACCTCTTTAAAATAAATATTTTCAGTTAAAAACGTTTGCCCACCCCTTAAAAATGTTTTTTTCGATTTTCCACCTATAAAACCAAATTTTTACATATGTATGTAATAACTTTAAGGATCGGCGGACAGAAGCACTTATATGATTATGATGACATACATACGGAGATCGAAACCCGTTACATGGTTTTTTCTTTAATATTTATATATTGGTAATCATTCGCTTACATTTTATAAAATTTTCTTAATCATTGATAAATTTCATGCAAGTGTTGATGAACATACATATAGTTTTTTGTATATATATATATTTATTATATATATTTATTTACATACATATATGTGTACAAATTTGGTTTTATAGGTGGTGTTTAGCTATTGAGCTTTTTCAATAGCTGTTGAGAATAATAAAACACCGAAGAAAGTTTGTTTTATTACGACAGTTTTATTTTGCGAAATAGCGATAATTTACGATAGCGACAATGGTAAGGTTGGTCTTTTCCGAAACGCGAAGAAAGTGCAACTGGCGGGCAGGCAGCCGAGAATGCTGCGCCCAAGCTTAGCGTAGGTAGCTAACAACAACAAAGGAATGAGCGCCGTACAGATAAATGCACGCGAGAGCAGCGGTTTGCACTATGGGCATGCTACTGATAATTTGGCTTAAATATTAACAAGTATGAAATTAGTCTACTGCACAGTTTTGGCGGCTGCATGACCCAACAGGTGGAAAATCGAAAAAAACATTTTTAAGGGGTGGGCAAACGTTTTTAACTGAAAATATTTATTTTAAAGAGGTGGGCTAACGAAAAAACTAAGTTTAAACGAGGGGCAAACATTATAAACAAATTTTAAGGGGTGGGCAAACGTTAAAAACTAATTTTAAAGGGTGGGCAAACGAAATAAACTATTTTTAAAGGATGGGCAATCGAAATTATTTAGTTTTAAGAGGTGGGCAATCGAAATTTTTTATTTTTAAGAGTGGGCAAACGAAAAAAACTAATTTCGAAGGGTGGGCAAACGTTAAAAACTAATTTTAAAGGGTGGGCAAACGAAATAAACTATTTTTAAAGGATGGGCAATCGAAATTATTTAGTTTTAAGAGGTGGGCAATCGAAATTTTTTATTTTTAAGAGTGGGCAAACGAAAAAAACTAATTTCGAAGGGTGGGCAAACGTTAAAAACTAATTTTAAAGGGTGGGCAAACGAAATAAACTATTTTTAAAGGATGGGCAATCGAAATTATTTAGTTTTAAGAGGTGGGCAATCGAAATTTTTTATTTTTAAGAGTGGGCAAACGAAAAAAACTAATTTCGAAGGGTGGGCAAACGTTAAAATGTAATTTTAAAGGGTGGGCAAACGAAATAAACTAATTTTAAAGGTTAGGCAAAGTAGTCCGAGGTAAACTTGAATGTCTTATATTTTCTAAAGTATAAATTTTTTCAAAATTCTAAAGGGTGGGCAAACGTGGGCAAACGATGTTATTGCGATTTAAAAAAAAAAAATTGAGAAAAGTGAAATTTTTGATCTTCGAAAATTTTCGAAAATTTCAAAATTCTAAAGGGTGGGCAAACGTGGGCAAACGAAGTTATTGCGATTAAAAAAAAAAAATTTTGAAAAAAGTGAAATTTTTGATCTTCGAAAATTTTCGAACTTGTTCGAAAATTCATATCTCAAAAACTGGACGTGGGCAAAAAAAACTAATTGGTGGGCAAACATGGGCAAAAAATGGGCAAACGATTCCAGCTTTTAAATTTCAAAAATTCGATTTTTCCGAACCCAGCTTCATTGAGCTGGTTTTTACAACGTCATAATCTTGTCCAGCTCTATCTTTTCTTCATTGGCAGCTGCTACTTTGCGAGCCCGGGCTCTTTTCTTTTGATCCGCCTTACATTTGCGTCGGAATTCTCGAGTTTGGGTTTCGCTCCACTTTTTTAAAGGTTGCCGTCTTACTGGAGCTTGTCTAGAGGGCTCTGGTATGGTCGCCACCACCTTTCGACGCTGGACAGAGTGACCGTTGGCCTTTGCTGTAAATGCACAGGGCAGTAGCTGGAGCTCCTCGTGCAGGCGGCCACAAAGAGTGGGCGAGATCGGAAGGTAGCTGCTTTGCGTAAGGAAGGCTTGGTCGCTGGGAGTGGATTCCGTAAGGAGCTGGTGCAGCTGAAAACTCTGGGGCGTGGCCTCCTTGGTGACAATGCACAGAAGGAACTTATCCTTGTACTTGGGTGAGTATCGCAGCAGGTAATCTCCAGCGGGTACCGTGTCCAGCAGCTTCAAAAACTCACACAAGTTGGACAGTAGCTGCGGCATACTTGTGTTATAATAGTCATGAAGCTGCTGCTCCAGCGACATTAACGTCAGCTTCTCCTCCAGCATTGGCTCAAAATCCCGGAGCGAGATGCGTGTGCAGTGTCCCATCTCCGCCCGCAGTAGCTTTAACTGCACCCAGGCGCTTATCAACTCGTATTTGGACATTATTTCGCAACCGCAGTCTGGCTTGTTCTCTAGCTTTATGAAGTGGCATCCAAGTGGTTCCTTGCCGTTGGAATCCTTGACTGCTGGTATGGATAGTGTGCTGAAGATTTGAAAATCGCTGCACTCATCCCCTTCGCCTTTACTTCTGAGGGTCCAACTAACCAAGGCGCTATTGCAGTTGCCATCTACAATGTCTGATGATTGCTGATCGATTGCGCGAGGCTTGTAGACCATCTGCAGATCGATGGATGACTTATCACAGGCAGGCTCATCTGGCACCTCCTTGACTTCTCCATTTATGTTGAAATCCAGCCACTTGGCTTGCCCGGGCTGTGAAATGTAGGCTCCATAAGCCAGCTTCAAGATCAAACTGTTCGTATGCCAACCACAGTTGCGGGCGGGGAATGGCTTCTGGAACTCCATGCACTTGTGCTTGCTGTTTGGCGATTCTCTTAGGCTGACAAACATTTCGGTGGGCAGGTCAATATAGGATCCGGTGGTAAGGAGCATTAACAGCGAGTCTAGGGGCAGCACGAAGACGTTGCCAGCTTCGAGTTCCAGTTCCTTGTCTTCCTCCCGCAAAAGCTGCACAGGCTCCCTTGATTCTCTCGTCGCGTAGCGATCCAAGCGCAGACGTAATGTCCGCAAGGCTTCATGGCGGACCTCCACCTCTGGCCAGAGTCTTACCCGACCCACAATCCGCTCCAGCTCCACCTGCTCTATGCTGGCGGTCTGAGAATTGAGACTCTTGCACTGGGGCAGCTGTGGCAGCCCGGAGAAGGTCATATACGAGTCGTTGGGATGGGTTTGTTGAAGTTTCTTAACACCCAGCTCGTACCACTTCCTGTAGACCGCCACCAGGCTCTTCATGGGCGCGTAGATGACTTCCTTGCGTCCGTGCTCGTGGTCGTGTATATATTTCTGCACACGCTGCTGCTCGTTGCATCGCTTCTTTTCCGTGGCCTTCCACACCACAAAGTCCTGCTCATCGACGGGTTGACTGCGTTGCCAGGCTAGGAGCACTCGCATGCAGGCGGCCTGCTGCTTAAGATTCAGCTCCGAGTACTGCTCCAGGGGATTGGGAAAGCTGTAAAGCGAACTGGCGGTGGTGTGGTCGCGAATCGGTTTCGCTGGCACCTCGTTGTTGCGCGGATCCCTCAAGGCCGTGTTGCGATTGAACGATTTAAAGACATCGCCCGTTTCCTGGAGCTCCATTCGCAGCACATCTGGCTCCACCTCGTTCAGCAATGTGTACAGCGCATCGTCCACGTGCTCGAAGGATTTATTAAACACCTTGTACGACGGCTGGTTTCGGAATATTACATTTCCTTCGTACAACGCCGCATCCTTGTCCATGGCAATTGAGTCCTTTGAAAACATTCAAAAACTTACTTTTCCACATACGTTTTTGGATTATTATATTTACGGGAGGAACTTTTGTCTAAAGTGAAGTCTGTTCCTTGGTTGATAAACTGCAGTGCAGAATGTATGAGATATTTCCGTTCAAATCACGCATATTTTAAAAAGTACATAAAACATATGAGGAAAGGTTTATTTAGGAACCTGTTGAGGCCGTTTGCACTTCGATATTATTTTCATCCAGACTACAGATAGCTGGTCACACAGCCTTTGCCCGCGAATCAACTTTTTTTTAAATAAGAAAACGGTTTTCTGGTGAAAATTTTTTTTTTCTGAAAGCCTGTTATTAAAAACATTGCTTATGTTACTAAAACTATTTGCGACAAGGGTATAGATGAATTTTTGAATATTCTTATACCTCACTCATTTTTCCTCTGAAAACCACGTACTTTATTTTGCAGCTGTTTCAATAAAGTTACAACTTTTAGCTTTGATTAAAAGCCTTTCATGAAGCAAGTTGCTGACTTAGCTAAAATGTCAACAGCTTTTTAGTTGTGTTCCTCATTTAATTAATTTCACAGCATTAGGCGAGCTATTTATGCATCATTAACTTTTAAATTATAGTTAATTAAAATGTGGTTTTAAAACTCATGTTCAGCTGCCTTTCGTACCAGTTTAATTATAAATTTTAAGCACAACATGTATGTGTATAATCTGCTTTTCGTTCTAATCGTTTTTAGCTCCTGTGCGAAATCCTTTAATTATACAAGCTGCGATCACGCAAAGCAGCCAAAGTTTGTATGAAAACTTCATATAAAAACGAGCTTTTATTACTACAACCTAATATTTGGCAGTTGAGCTCATGCTGTGATGTTCAAAAAAACGACAAGGCCATCAAATCGTGTCGCAAGTCCTTGCTGAGCAATAATTCAACCAATTCGAATGGGGAAGTGCGCAATCTGAAGTCGGATAAGGTGGCTTTGCATGCGGTTAGTATCGTTCTAAACCTTAATATCATTTTAAAACTGACTTTACTTATGGGAAACGTATAATCCTTAGTGCATTGCAGAGTGCTCCTTCAGGACCAATGGCTTCTTGCTGAGCAATGGCACTGTTAATACCCAGGCATTGCAGAGGAGCTACCAGCAACGCTACAAAAACGATCCGAACATGTCGCAACTGATGGTGAAGAGCCTCAATAGTTGCACGGACTACGGTGAGTGAGCATACGAAAGTTTTTTTCTACTTAATAATGGTTAAATCTAAGTAGCTAGGAAGCGGGTGCAGCAGTTCGAATGGATGCCCAAGAAGGGCGACTGCGACTTCTATCCTGCCACCTTGCTGGCCTGCATCATGGAACAGGTCTACATCAACTGCCCGACCAGCAAATGGAAGAACACCAGCGATTGCACAGCGATGCGGAAATATTTGGTTGCCTGTGATGATGTGGCCAGTAATAAGAAGAAATAGCCATTGCACATATCCAATTATATCCGAATATAGCATCAACATTAACTTGTTCATTTATTCAGCCTCCACTTGGAAGGTCAATTTAGCGAGATCGGCCATTCCGCACTGAATTACATCGCCTGCCTTGAACGCATCGGCACCATTTGGCGTTCCGGTCAGGATCAGATCGTTGGCCTCTAGGGTCATGTACTTGGACACGTGGGAAATAATGTCGGGCACCTTGAATATTAAGTCTGCAGTGCACCCGCTTTGCTTAAGTTCTCCATTGACGGTGAGCCAAAGCGGCAGGTTGTGCGGGTCCGTCACTTTTTCGAGGGGTATGAACTGGGACACGGGCGTAGAAGTGTCAAATCCCTTGCCCAAGCTCCACGGATGACCGGCTTCCCGAGCTGCTCCCTGAAATTGATTATTGATTACAATGGCTCTTGATTGAGTGCATCCGACTTCTTACCAAATTGCACTGCGCAGTTAGATCCAAAGCCAGACAGTATCCTGCCACATAGCTCATGGCATCTGCCTTGGATACGTTCTTGCAGTTCTTTCCAATCACCACGCCTAGTTCCACTTCATATGCCACCTTGGTAAAGACTTTGGGTAACTGGGGGAATACAAAGTTTAAATTACAATAGGGATTTTTAATTAAAATTATGAATTCACAAGTATACTCAATTCCAAATGAATTGTTAAATGTTATTTATTTATATCTTTTTATAAGAGTCCAAAGGCGCTTGCTCTATAGTTTATGGACTTTTGCTATCTTGTTACTATCTTAATGATATCTTAAATAGTTCTCTGTAGAACTCACCACAATGGGCTGACCCTCCTGGAGGTAGGAAGATGTGGGCTTGAGGAAGACGAGCGGCTCCTTGGGCACGGGAACGTTCTTGGCCTTCACAACGTCCCTGCGACGGAAGAAAGGATTCGTGGATTACCCATGCAGACCCAAGATTACAATGGCACTGAGTTACATGTAATTGAGAGCCACCCCCACAATCTTCTTGCCGTTGCTCAAAAAGTTGGCGGCATTCTGGTTTTGGCACGCCATTCTGAGGATTTGAGTTAGTTGCACCACTGTAAATTTTAAAGAAATTTGTTGCTCGATTATGAAGCTGAATGCTCAACGAAATGATTAGAATTGGAACAGCTCTGCGGTCGAATGAAAGTGAGCGTTCTGCGAGCTGGGCGGCACTTACTTGCGCAATATTTATTAATTTAAAAGTGGGGGGTTATCTGGAGAGTGGCCCCCCCGCAACAAGTTTATCAATTAAATAACAACAGAAAACGGAGAGAGCGATCGAGAAATCAGCTGATGTGGATGTGCAGAGTTGTCAGATCTGGCAAAGTGTGTTGGGTAGCCATACACTTTTTACAATTCATAGTTCTGAAAGGGAAATAACTTAAAAACATTTCATAAAGAGTTGTAATTGCAACAACCTGTTCGAAAATTTAGTGCAGAAACGACGAAATTGTAAGCACTTGCCATATTTTGCAGCACTGGCCCGTGGCAGTGTGACCGTTCATATATGTGACAGATATCGATAACGATAGTGCACACTCATCTTTGGCTTTGTGGTTTTGCAGTCCGTATTTGGGCGAAAACTAGTAAGAAAAATAAAATTCTCCGTGTGAAAAGTGAGTGCCCAGTAGTTGGCGCCAGCTGAATAAGTAAAAACAAACAACGTGCAAGCCGCCAGGAGCGGTAAAAATAATGACTTGCCAACGACATTCGCTCAATTGGTGAGGGACCTCGGCGAGTTGAGTTTGCCTCTGCCATCGCGTTCGCTTCACCGTTTTCGCGCATCCCGCCTGCGGTCCTACAGAAACCGAGACGAGAAAATTGTAATTTTCCTTCGAGCTAAAAATTATATGAAATCGCTTGCGAAAAGCGATTTTCAAGACGTGTTAACGAAAAATCAGCGAAACGCGCTACGTGGTGCGTGAGTGCGAGTGCGACGAAAAACTCTGACAGTGAGCGAGTGAGAGAAAAGCAAACGACGAGCCAGTAAACTCTACAAACACACAAACAACACAATGATGAAAATGGAGACTGACAAAATAATGGACGAAACCAACTCCAATGCACAGGCCGTGAGTTTTCGCTAAGTTACCTGCTTTAAGCGGGATCTCTGCCCTTCTATATGCATAAAACACACCGATTTAAGTACATAATGCCCAAGGTGTCGCCTCAATAGACCCCATCACACACACACACATACGGGCACGCACACTTGCGCCACCTATGCGTGTGTCACACACTGGTGTGCGTGTGCTAGTGCTTTATTTTCGTATATACTACAGATTTTGCACTCGTGCACTCTATTAAATTCGGACACTGTGGCACATAGCCATCCCATGGGCTATAACCTTAAACTCTTGTGGATATTAGGCATTAGCCTACTTATTCATCGCCAGCATCATCATCATCATCATCCCCTTTGTCCAATCATCGTTGCATATATGTATATATATATCCCCAATCTCCGGTTTTCGAGTCTTAAGATTTCGTTAATTGGCCTCGAGTTTGTGTACACAATTAATAACAAACGCCGTGCACAAAGTACGGCCGTGTACATTTCAATCACTACTTATTTAATTGTGGAGTTAAATGCGATAGGCGGCTTACTGAAGGTCAGTTCCCGCAAAACCATTGAGCAATGGGCCAAAAAATCGTTTTTTATTTTGAATTTTTTTTGCTCGGTTTCGCTTGAGTCATCTGGGCTTTAATTTCGCCAGATTCAAGGTGGAATCTGGTTAATGAGACAGATGGCTTCTTGGTAATAGCACCGAAACACAAACGAGATATTATTTACTATCAATTTGAGGATATATACATTCAATATTGCTTATTGCCATAAACCTAAACCCACATAGCATAATCATTATATAGTTTAAGTAGCATCCTTCAGCTGAAAGTTACCAGGCAAAGGCAAGCAACTAAAGCTTACAAAAACCATAATACGGCAATTAAATTAAGGCAACCGACCCGAATACAACTTAGTATGTTTGCACATGCATATATACAACATTTACTACAAATACTGGCAAGGTTTTCGCATTGCTGGCATTGCAGTTAACTTAATTACTCAAATCACTCACACTCGAATCGGCCAATTTGTTTACTTCACGCCGCTAAAA